>NC_046662.1:89440726-89444452 GCF_010883055.1 Belonocnema kinseyi
TTTCATTTGTATTATACTTGTTTGACGATGATACCATTAATGTTGTTCGTTTTTACGTACTACTAACGGCTTAGGAGACCCTTCTAGAAAGTAAAAATTTTTATATATTTGAAGGAAATTTTTAAGGGTTATACTCGTTAGACCCACAAATTCTGAATTTTTTAATTAAAAATAACTAATTTGATAATAACAAATTTTTCATTCATCAATTTTAATCTTATTTATGAGTCGAAAAAGGTTCGAACATCTCAGCCAAGACAAGGCTCGTCTTGAGACAAGTAAACGTCGTCTTAGCCAAGACAAGGCTCGACTTAAGACAAGTAAACGCATGTTTTACCTGTCGTGGCCATAAAAGTAAGACGAAGGCCTATGTCTCCTCAGTTTTGAGACGCAGCCAGACGTGGAGACATTTCTTGGAGACGAACTCAAGACATAATCAAGTCGAAGCATTTTTACTCGTGAATGCACCACCCACGTGGTTGCGAGATATAGGAAGAGGGAAAACGGATTTTTCTAACCCTAGGAATAGGAAATTCTTTCTTTTTCATTTCCTGAATACAAAATCTATCTAAAGAAAGAACTCGTATAAGGCGATATCTTATTTCTTTGAAAGTAAATAGTTTTATTACTACTATGTACTTTGTTTTGTAAGAATACTCCGAAATGTTTAAACAAATTAAAATTATTTTCTTTCATTGATTTTATGTTTTTTTTATGGGTAGAGAGAACAAAATGAGTTTTTTCTATTTTTCTACAGGCTTGATTACTGTAAGTTATCTGTTTGTTTTGCAGGGACGCTCTTAACAAATTTTTTTAAATTTTCAATTCGTTTAATCATTTAGGAGTATTTTTAGATAACAAAGTAGTACTTTAAATATAAATTTTTCAAGAATTTAGATTTGTTTAAAGATTCACGAGTATTCTTTAAAAAAATTAACGAATGATTATTAATGATCGAAACTTTAAGACTCGTAACAAGCCGCAATATTACGTAAAAATTAAATTTTTTACTTTTGGGGTTTTCTTTGGGGGCCCATAAGAGTGGTTTAAAGTCATTCAACCTCAAAATTTAGAACTGATTCTTATTCATCTAACAAATTATGAACAATATGCTGGAATATACTGGTGGAACTATTTTTTAAATATCATTGCGTTTAAATATTAGGTTACAAAAAAGCTTACATTTTCCCATGTTAAATTAATGGGAAACTTCATGGTCTTTGCCCCACCCCTAAATATTAAATGATTTGGTTTAAATTTTGAGATTTTTTTTCTTCAATTCGAACAAAATTGGGAGATAAAAGTAAAGAAATTCGAAAAAATCAACTAAGTATAAATAAGATCTATCCCAACATGCATATTAGGAAATACATTTGTGACAAGCTTGTACTACAAATACATATTTGAAGAGTTCATATTTTTATTTGACCCCCACCTATAATTTTTTATGATCCTTTTTATCACCATTATTTAAAATAATAATTTAGTATTTTCTTGTATATGTGCTAAAACATCAATCTATTTTGTACACTTTAAAATACAATTTTGAATGTCATATTTGCAAAAAATAGTCGAGCTGAGTCTGACAGCGATTGGTGGGGATTGAAAGAAAATTACAGATGTTAAGAATTCAATTCCGTGTGCGATTTGCATAAAAAATCTAATAAAGTAGTATATTTCGCTTCCTTTATTTAACTTTAACTTTAGTCAATTTTATTCAAAAGCTGCTTACGAAAAAGAGGTCAAACACAAAATACGTGATACGTTTAGGGGGGTGGGGCCTGTTAAGACCAATGGAAAACGTATCACGCAGGGGAAGCAGGGGTCAGAAGTTCCTAATAAATGTATCACGTATTTTTATTTTTCAAAACATCCGCTCTTTAAAAAAATACATACAAGTGAATAACTACTATTATGAAGTCAAGCTGTCTATGAAACCAATTTAGAATTCCAGATATGGTGAATTTATTTAAATATATTCATTATAATTTGATATAAGTATGAATAATTAATCTGGAAAATGGTTGATCGTTTGTGAATTTCATAACTTTGAATCCTTCCTCTTCGATAAAAGCACACGATTGCACAATGCATAATAGTTGTTTCATTAGCGTGTACTTAATGTCAGCGAGGAGGTCACAATTGACAGATTATTTCCTGATTTCCGAGTAAGATGCTTCCCGATAATAAACGATAAATGCAATAATTCTGATGATTCGCAGAATTTAGATATGCATATCATCATTGTCATGATTCACTACCGATCAATTTTACAGCGTACAGTGTGGCCGCACTCAGTCTTGAAGAAAAATGCCCGGTCCATTCAAATATAAATGCTTCTTGTGAGATAAGTATAACAGCTTCCTGCCTATTGTTTTTTGCAATCCCCTACAGATTATTAAGTAATAAACATAATAAAGTAAAAATCTATTTTAAAAAAGTAATAAACCTCCACTTTTTCACTCTAAGATCATTCGTTTCCTTTTAAGAGAAAGATTACGTATTTTATATAAAAATTTCAAATCTAAATTTTGAATTCTATTTAAAATTAAGCAATTAAAAAACTTGAAATCATTCAAATTCAAATTTAATTCCTCAAAATTAAATAGCACAACAATTATAAAGTGGAAAAAATTCAATAATTAATCAGCCATTTACTAAACAAAATTCTCAAATAAAGTGTATTAATATATTATTCCAACACACTAAACTTCCAATGTAAGAACGGTTTCAGGCACGGCTTGCATTGACCTTCAACATAAATTGGGGGAATCCAAACGTAAATAGTCAGGGCCACATGAACCATTTCTGTTGCATTTGGACCGCGCTGAAAATAATGCCCTCATGTTGTTTGTCATGCTTGACTGAGCACCGCCACTCTTTCGATAACCAAAATGTGGAGAACCTAAATTCTAGCCCATACTAACATATAATGATCAATTATTGCTTTAGTAAAATATTATAGCACATCCATACCACTTGCAGGATTGCTACGAGTCCAGGCAGCGGCGTACTCAGGGGGGAAAGCCCCCCCCCCCAACTATGTACTCTTATTATGCAATTCCCTTTTCCACCACTCTTTATAAACCTGAAACTCCCTCTGAAAAAAATCAAAGCCCCCTCCGAACAAAAAATCCGAACTTTTTGGTTGAAAATTCATTCTTTATTTTTTAGGGTAAAAATTCATCTATTTTGCTAGAAATGGCATCTTTTTATTTTTAATCACAAGTTTCTGATTAAAAATTAATCTGTTTTGATTGAGGATTTAACTATTTTTGGTTTAAAATTAAAATCTTATTTTGCTGAAATATCAACTATCACATCTTTCGCTGAGAATTCAGCTTCTATGGTCGAGAATTTCTATATTTTGTGGAAAATTAGTTTTTTGTCGTAGAATATTAATCTTCTTGGTGACTAATTCATCTTTTTGGTTGAAAATTAATTTCTTTGATTGAAAATGAAAGAATAAATTTAAAATACCTTACATTTAAATATTAATGTTAATGTGTAAGATTGTTTATTAAGACAAATTTAGAACGGCCAGGGGAAAAAGATTGATTACGGAAAAGCAAGAAAATTCAAACTTAGCATTATGTAGCAATCCTAATTGCAACAAAAAAAAACAATATTTTTCTCTGGTGTGAATAGGAGAGATTTCGATTCATTTCAAATAAAAAAAACTTTACATTTTTTAAAGATTAATTTTCGAATGGTATAATTCGAAAA
>NC_046662.1:89444552-89457554 GCF_010883055.1 Belonocnema kinseyi
TCAGAGCGATATTGAGTTGAGCGTGTTTGGGTTGGTGGACGCGACCCGGACGACGTGGCCTTGAACTTGTCCGCCCTGGAGAAGGAGAGGGTGGGATGAAACCTATATAGAGACTTTTACCACCCCCTAACCTAACCTAAGGTGTAGCCTCTAAAGTCTAAATGCAACTGTGCAATGCTATAGAATCACCAATAAGAATATCCTCGACCTACCACCCGCTCTAGCTATGTATGTACTATTGTACTCGTACTTAAGGTCGCAACCTCTACTTCTTGCAGCTAACTGCCTTTGCCAACTGACTACTGACCTACTCAATAATCACATGATTCTAGGTCGAACCTGTGCAGTGGCAGTGTAGCAGCTGAATTTCTTCAGTGACACTATCCCAATTTTAAAATAAAAACAAGTATTCCTCAATTGAATTAAGTTAGAGGGTTATTTAAAAACATTAATTCAGATTAATGTTAAATGTAAGAAAAATGATTAGAAATATGTCTTATAAACCTAATAATTCTCTAGCTCACAATAATTTTGTTGCGATTCAATAGATAACAGAACAAAATGTGTAAATCTTGAGTCATATTTCTCAGACAGGGTGGCCGAAAAACTTCATTCTCAAAATTGGAATAAATCAATTTAAAATTTTAAATAATACTATTCATATTATGCAAATAAAATATGAATTTTCAATCCAAAATGACAAATTAAAAAAAAAACAGTTAGATTCTCAACACAAAAAAGACTTTGACAAAATAGTTTAATTTTCAACAAAACAATTAGATTTTCAAAAAAGTAGTTGAATTTTACATCAAATGGTCGAGTTTTCAAAAAAAAAAAAAAAAAAAAAAAAGATTAAATGTCAACCAAAAACAGTTGCATTTTTAATTAAATAATTGAATAATAGATTTGATGTTTTCACGGTGATTCATTATGATAAATGGAGATATTTCGGGTATCAATCGTGTACAAAACTACGAATTTTTGCCGACGTTTCGTAAACATTGCAGTTCACTTCTTCATGACTAACCTGAAATCGAGGTATTATGTTATGTTGCTCCCTAGCAACAACCAAAAATGATTTTTTACAAAATAAATTAACTTGTTGCCAAAAAGAAAACTTTTCAACCAAACATACGAACTTTCTAATAAACAGCTGATCATTCGTCCAAAAAGATTCATTTTCTTCCAAAAAGTTCGAATTTTTAACTCAAAAAGAGATAAAGCAAAGAGATATACCTCCAACAACAACAAATAAATTTTTTTTCAAGTTGTAGTTGAATTTTCAGTCAGAAAAAATCAATTTCCAGCCAAAAATGGAATAGTAAAATTTTCCGTTGAAAAAATTAATTTTTAACCAAAAGAAAATAAGTTTTTCACAAATTAGTTAAACTTTCAACGGACGACATGAATTTTTAACTAAATTGATGAATTTTGAACCGAAATAATTCAATTTTGAGTTCAAAAAATTCATTTCTAACCAAAAAGACGAATTTTCTACAAACCAGTTAAATTATTATCGAAAAATATGAATCTTCAACAAAAAATGATTTTTTCAACAAAATTGTTCAACCTTCAACCAAGTAATTGAACTTTCCAAAAAAAAAAAAAAAATGAATTCACAAAGCATAATATAATACCCGGTATTTCCAATAAGAAAGATTGTAAATAAAAAACAGTTGAATTCAACCAAAAAGAGACGTATTTTTAAAGGAAATAACTGAATCCTCAACGCAAGATGATTAATTTTCAAAGAAAAATGTACAGTTTTTTAATTTCTTTTTCATTTAATAGAAATTTATGGCGCTAAGAATAAAATTTCCAGAAGCACACTACACATTTTTAAACTATGCACGCAACTCTGCTCCGACCGAGGTCGCTGCTCCATCCTTCTACCCAGATCGCTGATCAATCTCTGTAGCGATTACCCCAGCCAAAAAGCTTCACAAAGTCATCGCATGTATGTCAATATTTGAGGCATAAAGCTTTATGAGCATAAGGCATAAGAGCTTTATGACTCAGATATTGACATACATGCGATGACATTGTGAAGCTCTTCGTCTAGGGTAATCGCTAAAGAGATTAATCTGCGACCTGGGTCGGAGCAGCGTGGCGTGCATAGTTTAAAAATGTGCAGTGTGCTTTTTGGAAATTTTCTTCCTAGCACCATAAATTTCTATTAAATGAATAATATTCTTTGAAAATTAATCTTCTTGCGTCGAGGATTCAGCTTTTTTTCAAAATACGTCTCTTTTTGGTTGAATTCAAGTAATTATTTTAAGCGAGTTACCTTTCAATGCACAAGGACATTCCTTATTGTAATTTTTTAATTTAACTGTATGCTTAAATTATTTTATTTAATCAAATAACTAAATTTACGCGATTATTGTCGTCTACTTAAATATGATTCAAATGCAAAATTATGTTTAAAACAATTTTTACTAAAATTAAAAGAAAAGAAAATTCGAATGGAAGTCAAAGAAACACTGAATAAAACATAGAAATATGAAAAACTTCCATCGGAGTTTCTTCCCGTGTAAAGATTATCGACAATCATTAGGAAAAAAATAAAAGACTTTTTTCATATACCGCGTGGATAATTTTTTACGGGTTTTTAAGCCCCACACCACGCGCTTTTTTGGAGAAATTTGGAATTTCGACACCCCCCCCCCCTGCTCACGTGAACTTATTTCGTGTGCCATGAGGGACAATGAATTGGCTGGAAATTCGGTTTTTCTTGAAAACATAAGATTAATGATACGAGGAATAAACTTGAGAAGTCTAAACAAAAAGGAATGCAAATTTTCTTAGTTTTTAATGTTTTTCTGAAAAGAAATGCGCAGATTCGGGAAACTGCGATTTGCCGTGGACTTTGGCTAAATCCTCCCTCCCCATCTTGGACAATCGAGGACTGAAGAACTGAAGATAATACAGTTGCACAGTTTTGTACTTTTAAGCAACAATTTGTATTATTTTTTAAATTTCACAACTACAGCTGGTTCACAACAGTTTTCCTCATACTCATGACTTTTTATTCAAATTTTTTTCATCGACCCTTGTATAAGAAATAATGCTCTAAACTTGACTGTTCTTAAATGTACCCAAAAATCCTTACTTTTTTTACATTTTTCAGTCTGCTGAGCACAAAAATTTTTTTACATAAACGTCTTCAAGATCATTAACGTAGAACACTTTCAGCTTTTAAATGACTGTTTTTTTGTTGCGCTAGCATTTTTTTTTTTGACTGAGTTGTTAAACTTCAAAGGCAGATGCCTATAGTTTTCTCGCCGATAGTATTCAATATACTTCTTTCCAAGAAAACTTTTTTATACTCGATTAAGCAATACGTCAGGTCGGAAGCAAGATTTTATTTTTTGGCGATTTTACATAATTTTTTGAAGAGTATACCAATTTCAAATTTGTTTAGTAAGAATGGGGTCACTGACTGGACTCGAAAATGATAATTCCATTTACAAGAAATTCATCTTACTAACCATTTGCACACACCACGATCCATAAGTGTTAATGAGTCACATTTCGATTTAAAAAATATATGTATTGAACAATTTTCGATTTTTTGAAAAGGAGACTTTGAGGATGTTTCTTTAACACGTTTGTTGCAACGAAACTATAGATTTTATTTCATTGTTCTAAGAAGAAAATAGTTCAATGATTAGCTATTAAACTTTCTTGTAGTGTTTTTTTTCATGAAAAATTTTCTATAAGATACATAAAAACATTTTGAAACTTGAATGACCTGTCCATGCAGTTTTCAAAATGTTAAGCACACTGCTTGTTCATAAAATAAGTGCTGTATAACAATTTAATCCTATTTACCAAATGTTTAATTATTATCAATTTAAAAATAGTTACCTGAATTCAAGTTCTGTAAAGTCTTGTGCCATAGTCCAGAGTTGAAGAAAACACGAACAAGAAAGTGATTTCCTTTGAGAGAGAAGCACAGAATTTAAAAACAAAATCAATTTACTTCCAAAATTCATAGAAAAGAAATCGCAATTCACTTTTAGCAAGGCTCTAAACTACCTGAAAACAAAATAAAATTATTATTAGATGAATAATAATTTTAATTGTAATAATTTTATGCCAGATAAAAATTTGCCAATATCAATTTCAAAACTTTTGCACAAATGGACTTCTAACCTATAATTCACCAAATTTGTAAACTTGTCCTAGGAGATAACAAAAAATCTTTTTAATTATACTTACTGATTTTGTAAACTGAAGTAAAATGTTATAAAGAAAAGGTAGCATTTAATCGAGTTCCAGCAAAATAGAGGTTCAAAATTCAAAAATATACTCAAACTTAACGACAATACTTCGAAACTTGTCAATTGTTGTCGATCACAAAAGTTGCGGCAAAGTCAATAAATGTCTTGAAAACTTAATTAAACCTCGAATTTTTCACTTGAAGCAGAAAATCTATCCGATTTTCGAATCAATTTTAATAAGAATTAGATACAATAGTACGTTTTTTAAGCTAAAACCGACAGCCCGATATGACGACTTAGAAGCGAACTTGTCGAAAACAAAGCACGTTCAAACCCGCCAATGGCGCCAATTCTACTTTTCAAGTTTGAGAAATGTGGATTTCAGATTGTGGTTAGTTGAATTTTCCTACTTATTTTCACATCAGATTTTTTAAATAAAAATGTAAGTGATTGTAAAGTTTTTTATTGTCATATGCAGGCAGATATTTCGATGATATAATTACAGAGAATTTCAGAAAAGAGAATAAGGACTGTTTTGGCGAGATTTACTGCGCTCACGCAACGCTTATTTAAAAGTAGCGCAAAAAATTCAAGTGCGGGTAATTTCGATTCAGTTGTACTTGTCTCAAGTTGTATTTGTATGTAAATTTTTATGTAGATTCAACTTTTTCCGAACATATATTCGCGCGCGCGTGTATGTGTTTTTAGTGGTTTAAAATTTGAATTAAAACAATGATTTTATATCTATTTTGCATAAGGAAGAATTTTTATTATATACAAATTTGAGGATCAATTTGATAATATAAATTCGACTGGGAGATGGTATCATTTCCATATGAGGCAGTTGCTCCCAGTGGGACCCTGCGATGGTTGTTTCAACTGTACCAGCAAATTATGAACAAATCAAAATTCTATTTAATCAAGAATCGGCGTACTGAATCGCCACCAAGTAAAGATAAAAACGTGAATATCTGTTCTCGAAAAAACGCTAGGACAAGTCAAGATAACTCTCTTCTACAGAATTCTTCATCAGCTATTCAGGATTTTTTGATTTTCAGAATATGTTTCGAGATTTAGTACTTTTTATGAATAAAAAATGTATTTGTTGTAATGAGTCACACCTACATCCTGCCATTTTTAACCAACTGGTACAGATCTGCGTCTAATTTCAATCAAATCAAAGGCTTTTAGAAGTAATAACATTTCCATAGAGAATAGTCATCATGTTGTTTTATGTGTCATCATGATCAAGCTTTTTACAAAATCATAAACCATAACATAATTTTAAAGCTTATTTCTTCCTCCTTTTATTTACTGAACCCGAAAAAATAGCAATCTGTAAAATCGTTAGGACTTAAAATCCTTAACTTTTTGCTTAAATTGTTCAATTTTGAATGCAACATTTTCAATTAAGTTTAAAATTTACAATGATATTAATATCTTCAATCCTTGATGGTTTCAATTTAAGGAGTACATTTAAGGATGTTTTAGGTATACAGTCAAGTTGAAAATTATTTAATTTTCAATTTGATTTATAAAATTAATAGATAAAGACCCATTGATTACTGCATCCAATATTAAAAAAGAACCCCAAGCGTAAACAAGAAAAAAATAATCGAAGATATAATTATTTATTTACATGCTTATATTTGCATATTTATGTTTTTTCTTCTGCTTTAGGTAAAATTCGTAATTTTCATTTAATTTTAATAGAGAAAAAATTCATCAATTCTCTGAAAGGCTCTTTACAATTATATTGGTGACATTTTTATAGAAACTATTTTGTTACGAAATAATACGCAAAATTATTTTTCGTTAGTAATTTTTTGAATAGAGCATTTTTCTAAATGATATTGAATAGGCAGGAGGAAAATAGAATTGTAAAGAACCGTCTCAGGAATCGAATGATCTTTTGTAAATTACATCTAAATAAAAATGACAAATTTTGCCTACAGCAAAAGAAAAAGCACAAGTATGCAAATAACATAATTGAAATAATTATGACCTTAAATTTTTAATTATTTACGCTTTACAGGGTTCTGTGATCAAATTTATTGCAATAATCTATTGGTCTTTTTTCTACATTTTATAAGTGAAGTTGAAAGACTTTGGATACTAATAGGCTCGAGTGGAGAGATTTACATGGTGTTTTCGGCCAAAAATATTGTGTCGTTTGGAAGTAACGCTCGGGTGAATTGTAACACACATAAGCTCGAAATATACACGCACGTTGTTAGAAATATCATAAATTTTTTGATAAAAAGCACAAAAACAGTATACGGGGACGTCCGTTAGCATGTTCGCTATCATTTTCCAGATTTTGAAGGCAAAATATTTCTTATCCTAGGAAAAAAGCCGGGGTAATCTAACACTGAAAAAATCGATACTATTTCCTAAGCGCTATGCAAATTAATCATATTTTGCTAAATTAAAACTTTTTTGAATTAACCTACAAAAAAGTGTGTGGGGACGCCCGTTAGCATGTTCGCTATCATTTGCCAAATTTTTAAGACAAAATATTTATTATTCTAGAAAAAAAGACGGGCGAACCTAAAACTGGTAAAATCGACAATTTTCTAAGTATCACATGCCCTTAACAAAATAATAAAGTTAAAGATGAGGTAATTTTGAACTTGACGGTATCCCTTAAGCATCCTTAAACTAATAAAGATTAATTTGAATTCGAAAATTTGTGAACTATAGTTTTTAAACCCAGGAAAATTTGATGAAATTTGCAGATTGGGTTAGATAGTTATCGAGAATGTGAATAGATCGTTTAGAGTTGGTCCTTGAAAGGATTTAGAATTGGAAATTAAACTCGTCAGTGAATGTTAGCCGGAGGTGCGAAATCTGCTATGATTGGTGGAGGTGCAATGCGGCCTTCGACCGCGCTCTGGTGTATGGACCTGTGGCTGGTGATAAGGTCAAGGTCGACGTAGCTTGAGGTGTCGCGGGACGCTATCATCGAGCATCGAGCGATATGTGCGCGCGCCTCGACGCTTGCGTCGCGGCGCCGGTGCCTTCAGCCATGGCCAAGGTCTTTGTCGGTCACGGGCAAAGCTCGTTCTTGCCCGGAGCCGAGACCAATTCGAGGCTGATGCAAGATCCACTCTAAGTATCAAGGTCCTAGGGTCGAATTGGAGGTCGATTCTTGGACTCTACCCGACGTGTTGCACAACATTCCACCGAAAATTTTCAAATAAGACTTTTTTATTTTTAATTTGTTATGCATAAAATGAGAGGAAAGAATCAATTTTAAATACTCTACCCATGATAAAAATCGATTCAATGGAAAATATTTTAATCGGATAATTTAAAAATGTCGATTCGAACATTGCATCATGGACATTTTAAAATTCTCCGATTCAATTCATTTTTATGTAATCGAGTTTTCTTTGTTGTCCAGAAATGCCCAGAAACAAGGAATCGATTGGAAAATTGGAATCGGTCTGAAGCCTTGGCGCATCCGCAATCTTAAAGTTTTATTTTTTTATTCATAAACGTTTGTTTTTCTCACTCACTCACTGACTGATTTAAAACTTCTTAATTCGTGTGAAATATGAGATCATAACCTTAACCATTTCAATCCGATTCAAAAATGTTGAATAAGAATGAAAAAATGTCTCTTCAATCGCAGTGCCATCGTGACACAGATGGTATCGTGATTGCCTTCTTTTCCAAATTGCAGCATTAGCCACTCTGGCTCTGTTTTCAATTCCCATAGCCGGAAGAGAAGCTTGATGTGTTTTCAGAAAGCGTCGCTTTTGTCCCTTGGTATACAACCCCACAGACACCCCACAATTTTTTTAATTAACCCTATAGTACAGTCGCTAATGGCCCTGGCAGATAATGTGACCCCAGTAAAAAGGAAACTAATTCGGGAGAATTGCGGCGAATTAAAATGAATTGGTGGACACTGAAATTAATTCGTGCTAAGGCATTTAAATTAATTAAGCCCCCCAAAAATGTTTCGCTGAATTTAGAGAAATAGGATATTTGAAAACTGTATTACTTTCCACGCATTTATAGGATTCTTTTCAATTCGCCCCAATTAGTTTCTTTTTACTGGGACTATAAAAAATCAGTTAATAACAATAAAAAATTGTTGATTTAAATTTATTATTATCAAGGCTTCCATAGCATAATTTATTTATTTTTTAAGTGAAAAGGTTACCTATTTAAACAGAAGAGGTTATCAAAAGTAAAAAATTTCTAACCCGAAAATGAAATGAAAATAAACAAGTGTGCATTAGTTTAATAATTTGAGTAATGTTCTTTCAATGTCAAAAGAATTCAAAATAATTCGATTTATTAGACATCGAAACAATTTAACTTCAATGCAAAAGAATTCAAATGAATTGGAGAAAAATCTTTAAAAATCCACTGATTTTAGTTAAATTGGAATGAATATATGTAATTTTAAAATGAATAATTTAAATGAATTGAAGAAATTCAAGAGAATTCCAAAAAATTCAAAGGATTTTAAGAAACGTCAGTAGAAACCAATAAGAATTCAGGATAAATTACAAATAACTTGCAAACAATATTTGAAAAACTCTTGAAATTTTTTAACTCTGCGAAATCTCTAACTTCATAAGAATAAATTCTTTATAATTCATTAAAATATTATGAAATCATGTGAAATTCTATCAAATCTAATCATATTTCGTAAAATCCTAGAAAATGTAATAAAACACCTCAAGAGCTTTTATTATCCTGTAAAATCATTGAAATCTGATAAAATTCATTGGAATCTTTTAAAATATCCTAAAACCTTACAGTTTCTATAAAATGGTACCATATCTTTTAAAATTTTAAGGAATTCTTTGCCACCACATGAAAAAGTTTTAAAATCATTAAAATCCTTAAAAAATAACTTAAAAACTTGTAAATCTCTTGAAAAACACTTACAATTTTTTTCCAATACCCTTAAATATTTACATTCCTTTGAAACTCCTTGAAACCTTTGGAATCCCTTCAAATTACTCAAATCTATTAAAGCTCCTTGTAATCTTTTGGAATCCCTTTAAACTTTTTAAAGTTCTTGAAATTTACTTGGATTTTTTAAATCTCTTAAAATTATTGAAATATACTCAAAGTTTCTTAAAATATTTTAAAATACCCCCAAAAAAAACTGCCAAAGAATTTAAAAAAAATCAAAAATATGCAGAGACCGGAATTTAATCATGTTTGACCCATGGGTTCATTTATCGAAAAAAAGTAGCTAAAGTTATCTTTCCATTTAAAAAGTGACTGTATTGACTTTATTTTTAAAAGTGCTTGAAATATGATACAAGAAAAAAATTTGATTAAAAGTGGCTGGAAGCCCTTATTATTTTTGATAGTTACTTAAAGTGCTTCTTACAGATTTTCCCTGACTTTTGCCATTTTTTTCTTCAAAATCCCTGAAGTTTCTCTGGTTTCCAGGGCTTCCCTGAACTGCGACCACCCTGAGAAAATTCTGAAATACCAACCCTGGTCGAGCTGGCAATGGGGTTTTTTTTACGGAATAATGAACTTTAATTTTATTATAAAATTCAAAAAATTCTGTTATCATAATCATATTATTTTCATTAGTAAAAAATCAATTGGTACCTATTCGCAAATTCAAAATTCGCCATACAATACTGCCATACCTAACTTCGTGAAGAATGTATTACTTTCTTCCAATAAGATTGACACTCTTTTCCAAGTTCGAAATGCTTTATATTCGTAGCTTCTACCTTCCTTCAAATAACCTTGAATAACTTTCAACTTCAAATATTTTGAATTTATTCTAACAATGATTCAATAACCCTTAACCGAATTGAGAGGTAATCAAAGTTTACAAATTGATTCTCTAATATTAATTTTCATTCAAGGGATAAAAATGAGCACAAACTGTTTGCTCGACAAATAGTATTAAGTATTATTGAGACTCATCATCTTGCAATATAAAACAGTCGACACATTTTTCGATATTTTGACAGCTTTGTTGCACTCAATAATAGAGAACTTTCAAGGTCATGACTATGAACTCATTGAAATTTTTAAATCGTGTCAGTAGGCTAATGTCAAGTCATTACACTTGTCAGGATCAAGGAAATAAATTTGTTTTCAGACTTAGTCTCTACATCGATTTTTAAAACCAAACCCAAAATTAAAGAAAAAATGAAGTCAATTTTAATTTTCGATGCATTGAAATGTCTAATTTAGAGGATCATTACTTCAAATCTATTTTTTCTCTGCGCCAAACGACGACAGATAATCAGACAATTAATTTGACACAGCATTTTACATGATGTTAAATGTAAATCTTTTTTAAATTTAAATTCGCTTCCTTCAATGTTGGCTCTGTTCTTTATTGAAATTTAAAAAAGTTTTTGGCCCTGAAAATGTATTGCCTCGGATTAAAAATGCAGGAGAATCCTCTAGTGTGAAACCAACTTTACGCCGTGAACACCGCGACGACCTTGGCCTTGACATCGACCGCAGCGTCCCGACGCTACGCAGTTGCATCAGACGAGGAAGCCGTGGACTTCGGTGCATCAGCGGACAGGTGGGCGGAGCGAAAGTCAGGAAACGTCCTTTGAAATTCAGAAAATCGCTAAATCACTTCGGCATATTTCTGAAATGCGGAAAATTCTACATAAAACAGAACCAACTGCTATGCAATCCCGAGCCGGTTTTACTTCACAGTCTACATATTCGGATTATCTTCGCTGAGTAACAGCAGTTCATTAAAAAACATAAACAATGGATTTTTTAGCAAACAGAAGCTTAACAAAATTATGCAATGTAAAATGTGATTATATTTTCAAATAATTATTCTTTGTTTGTTGCAAGAATAACTATTAGCTAAATCTAATTAATAGACGTTTAATGATTAAATTAAATATTCTTTTGAATGTTGGATTATTTGTATTAATAATTTAAATTGATTGAATATATTGAATGAATTTAATAAAATTGTTTTGAAGAATTTGAACTTCGGTTCGACTTTGGAAATGTTACTGATAAGCTATCGGAATTTGACCATGATCTATAAATGTAAAAATAGTCGGTTAGGTGCAATCTAAAGATAGAAAAAAGTAATTTTCTTCTGTTTAACAAAAATTGAAACTTTTTAAAAAGAAAAATCACAGTTTATAGTCCTAGAATTCTTAATATTGTGATTTTATTACATAATAATTTTGTTCGCGATTAAAAAGTATTTTTTTTTAGAATTATATTGATTTTTGTCAGTTATTTTAAGGCAGATGATATGAATTCTTGAAACTTGAAAATTTTCAAAGTCACGAGATCCGTTTAGCTTCAGGCCTGCCGATAATTATTATCAAGGATAAAACCCAATTATGAACAAGTGATGTCTTGTTAATGTATTTGACCTTTTGCGATGAAAGTAAAGAAAACGACGAATTTTGAAGTGAACCTGACCGCAATGGAGTTTTATTTGAAAAATGAACCACATTTAATTGAAGAACCAATAGAAAGAGAGTTGCGTGGGAGAGTTGTTCGGACTTTATTCATCTCAGAAACATTCTGAAGATCCGGAATCAAATTACGTGATAGAAAAAACCATTGACCTTCACTAATATACTATTGCTTCATTGTAGTTCAAACACACCCCCACAAATATCACTCAACGCTTCCGGCGAAAGTATTTTTAAAGGTGACTCAAATTCGTTCACGAGCAGTTCATTTTTTGAAATTTTAGTTCTATTTTTTGCTTGCTTCATTTGAATATTTAAATTTAACAGCTACATATTTTAAAGTCATCATTACAATATTTAAAAAAAAAACCTTAGGAGAACCTAAATATTTAAAAATCTTAATGCGTATAATTTTCTGAACAGTTTTAGGGGTCATCCATAAAATACGTTACCAACTTGTTTGGAGGGGGGGGGGGGTTAGATAACATTTCCTGATGATAAATTTTTACAGTTTGTACATTTTGCGAAACATGGCCCTTATTTTCCCATTTTTAAAGCCTTATTCTTTTTTCCTGTTTTTAAGAATTTAGTAACCCCTTTTTCTCATTTTTTGCATAAGGGCATGTGGCACTTATCCGATTCCTACTTTATCGACATTTTTTGTGCATCATGCCGATTCCAGATGACATGAGACATCAAACTCAAATTTAGGAAAAATAAGGAAAAATGACTAAGGAACGTTTGCGTACTAATAAATTTTAAAAATTACAAAACAAAATTCTTTTGCACATTTTTTTGTAATAGAGGAAATTTATTAGCACATAAACATTCCTTATTTCCTTACCTATATTTTCCTAAACTTTCAGTTTGATATCTTATCTCGTGTGGAATTGGTATGATCACTATTTTAGGGGAAAATTCGAAGATGAAGCTATAGGACACCACAATTGCGATGTAGAACAAGATGTGTTAGAAAACTCAATTGAGAAATTCTGTGTCACTGAGGTTAGGGATATAATTAAAAACTTGAAAAACGGTAAGGCTGCCGGGGTAGACGGTATTAACGCTGAAATGCTTAAACACGGTGGCGAGTACATACCACATAGACTATGCGAATTGATAAATTTATGTTTCGAGATGGAAGACGTCCCAAATGATTAGAGAAAAGCGATTATCGTACCAACATACAGAAGAAAGGGATATACAAGCGACTGCAATAATTACAGACGGATTAGCTTATTAAGTACCGTAGCGAAATATACTCAAAAATACTTATTCGTAGGGTAATGAAAATAACCGAAGCAAAGATTTGGGAAGTCCAGAGTGGGTTTATGCCAGGAAGGTCATTTACGGATCAAATATTT
>NC_046662.1:89457654-89494163 GCF_010883055.1 Belonocnema kinseyi
TGGATGGATCCTACAAGCTATAAAAACAATATATACATGTAGCAAAGCGAGTGTAAGAGTGAATGGGAAACTGAGTGACTGTTTCGATATTATTCAAGGAGTTAAACAGGGATGCGTTATGTCTCCATAATTATTTATATTATTTGTGGACAAGTGTTTAAGAATGGTTCTTTTCGACGAAGAGGGTGTGGATCTCGAAACAGTAAGGTATGTGGGTTAGCGTTCGCAGATGATAAGGTTGTTATGGCAGAGTCTATCGAAGACCTACAAAGAATGTTGAATAAACTAGATGCAAGCATGAAAAGCATGGACCTCAAAATTAACGCAAATAAAACAAAAACTATGGTGTTCGAAGGAAAGAGTGAGAAAACACTATGCAATATTTTATTAAATGATGAGAGAATTGAACAAGTTGATAAGTTCGTATACCTTGGCAGCTTATTTACAAGGGACGGGAAGATAGATGAGGAATTAGATAGACGAATAAATGAAGGTAAGAAGGTTATTGGTAGAGCAGGTCCCCTTATCAGAAGTAAAAATATATCAAATAAAGCTAAAATGGCAATACATAATTCTATATTTGTACCACCTGTACTATACGGTAGCGAGGCATGGACTTATCAAGAAAAAGATAAGAGTAAAATTAACGCAATTGACTTGAGATTCATGCGCATAATAAGCGGGAAAACCCGAATGGACAAAGTAAGTAACGAGATAATTCTAAAAGAATGTGGTGCAGAAGAGACGCTAGTAGACACATGGGAAAGAAATCGGTTAAGATGGTTCGGACTTGTTGAGAGAATGCCAAATGAACGACTAACGAAACAAGTGTATCAAAGTAAAGTAAATGGCAGCGTGTCCGGAAGTAGACCGCGGAAAGAATTGTTAGAATGTGTGAAGGAGACCCTAGTTAAAAGAGACATAAGAAGTCACAGAAACACGAGAGTCTGCATGAAAAAATGCATGGACACAGAAGAAGCTAGAGAAGTATGCCAGGACAGGAAAGTATGGCGGCAAATAGTTAATAAAAAAAGTGTCAGTAGTGTGAATGACGCCTGAAACAAAAGACCTTGGCCACAAATGGACCCAAGTGGGGAACCTTACATAACGACTTTGTGAGGATCTTCACTTGGGATGATTGCCAGAGAGATTGATCAGCAACTTGGGTCGGAGCAGTGTTGCGGAACGAACGTGTTATTTAAATAAATAACACGAGAATTCTAGATCAATCTAAAACTTTATATCCCTTGTTCAAATTACTCCCTTTCCCACTGAGTGAGTCACGCCTATCCCTTATCCCTATCGCCTATCGCTTAATGGTGTAATAATAATTTAAAAAAAATTTAATGTCGGTAAAGTAGAAATCGGATAAGTGTCTTATTCAGTTTGCCTTTATTAAATGCAAACTGAATTCATAGAACTCAATAAGAAAATTCAAGTACTTCTAGTTAAAAAGTCTAATATTATTATGGAAAATTTACTTTTTGGTTTCAAATTCAACTATTTTGTTAAAAAGTTATCTTTTTGGTCGAAGCCCTACCGCAAGAAATTTCTGAGTTTTCTTTAGCGAAATAGCTTGGCCCATTTGAGTCTATAAACAAAGTCGATTTGAAACAAAATAGTCTCGGAGATAGTTTGAGAGATTTGGGCCCTTTTCAAGATCCTTTTAGTGGTCGTTTTAAGAGTGGTGCGACGGTAATATAATGTTCCTTTTGCATTCGTCACGTACCGGGCGGGCAGAGTTATTTACAGTAGTTGGTCGTGGCTAATCCGCTCTCCTCTTTTAAATTTCTCTTCAAATTATTAACACTTTTTTTTAATTGATGAATTTTCTCATTATATTTATTTATAATTATAACTTATATACTGATATACAATTTTCTAGTTGAATTCAAAAATGTTGTCTTTTTTGGCGTATCTCATTCCATCTACGAGAAACGTTCTATTAATTCCAATTTTAAACATTAAAAAAAAAGTTAGACATCTGAAGTCATCGAAACCCGTAGATTCCGAATTATTATGTTTTAGGCTGTTAACTATGAAATTTTAAAAAAACTACTTCTAAATTTTAATCCTAAAGCTTAACAAAGGACCCCTGAGTGTCGGCTACTCTATTGAGATAGCCTCTCTGCTTGTTATTTATGATCGTATTCTTATTTCCATTTCGGAAAGGATATTTTAAAGCCTTCAGACCATTTAAACGAGCTTCCTGGACCTTTAAAAATATCTACCTGAGTGCCTGCGGAGAATTTCTCTAAGCTTCTTTGACCTAAAGAATTTTTAGTAAATACTCAAAGATTCTTTTCGGTAAGGAGATTAAACTATTTTGTTGCACATTCATATTTTTTAATAGAAAATTCGTCGTTTGGCATGAAGATTATTATTTTTTTATATAAATCTCTTTCATAAATTCACCTTTCTTGGTTCAAAATTAAATTAGTTGTTAAAAAATCAACTGCCTACTAACAAAAATCAATTTTTTGGTTTGCAAATTCAACTATTTGGTTGCAAATACAAAACAGTTTTTGGTTGCAGTTTAAATCATTTTTGTATGAAAATTCATCTTTGTAGGCTGGCAATTTAACTGTTTGGTTAAAAATCAAACTATTGTTATGGAAAATTAAGTATTTGATATAAAATTAACTTATTTGTTAAAAACTCATATTTTCGGGTTGAAAAATCAACTGTTTTGAATATAATTCGCCCTTTTGGCTTTAAAATTCAATGTTTTAAAGATTGATGTATTTGATGAAGATTCGTGTTTTTAGAAGAAATATAATCTTTCTGGTGGAAAATTAATTTTTTTGTTTTAAAAATTTAAATATTTGGCTAAAAATGCATCTGTTTTGTTGAAACTTTAACTATGTACTTTGCTAAACTACTTTGTTAAAAGTATTTTTTTTTAAGATTCACCTCTTTGGTTGAAAAGTTAATTTGTTTTTTGAAAGTTCGTTTTTCTTTTGGCTAAAAATTAATGTTTTCGAAAATATTTTTTATTTATCCTTTATAAGTTAAACGTTCTATTTAGTAAAAAAATTATACATTTTGTTGAAAATTCATCTTTTTGGTTATAACATTTATTTTGTTTGCTGAAAATACATTTTTTGTTTGTTTTAGGATTCAACTGTTTGGTTAAAAATTTGTTTTTTTTCCGAGTTCAAAATAGTCTTATAAGAAATTCGTCAATTTGGTTGCAAATCAGCCCTGTGCATCTGAAAATAAAATGGCGATCCCTTAGTGTCCTAAGTTGGTTAGTTCTCTAATATCTTCAGCGCGGCGCTAGTTGCCCCATCACTCCCTGTTTTTGCATTGATTGTAAGCAATGGGAGTACCACTTTATTTTTTAATAAATAAAATGTTATTTTCGTTAAAAAAATATTGAAATGAAAAGAATGTTACTCATCTTATATTTCAAAACAATGTTCCAAACAATGTATATAAATGCTAATGGAAAGCATGAATTAAAACTTCACACAATAAACTTGGTAAAGTGGAATATTAGATATTAATTTTAATAAAAAGTTAAATATAATCCTTTTTATATCTGAAAACGCAGTAAATAATATTTATATTAATAAAATATGTAAATAGTTTTGTGAAAAAAGTTTTAATAGTATACAAGTTCAAACTTAATATTTGAGGGTTTAGCGAGTACTTACGCTATTTAATATAATGAGAAAAATGTAATTGAATTTGAATTAAATTTTTATTCAAGAACATATAACATAAAAATATGTAAAGAACATCAAAAATAGTTTATTCAATAATTCAAATTGTTGCAAAAGAAACTATTTTTCAGAGGAACAAACATAAATTATAATTTTATAAAACGTCTAAGATGGAAATATAATCTATGTCTTAACATCTTTGTTTAAAATACTTAAAAGGATATAATGATAAAAGAGAGCAATTAAAGAAATTTATTATTTTATTTTTCAATGATTATTAAATAAAATGTTTTCAAATGTAAATTTAGTTAAATTCAATAAGAAATGCATTATATCTATTATATATTCACAAGCGAGAGTATTCACATGGTAAGTTTAAACTTGGTACTATTCAAATTTTTCTCCAGGATTTTTTTACATTGCATTAATAATATTGTTAATTTGTTTTCGACACTAAACTTTAAGAATCATAATTCGTTCTTCTGAATTAAAAATTCGTTTTTTATGGTAGAAAAGTCATCTTTCTTGGTTGAAAATTCTACTGTGTGCGAAAAAATTCGTCTTTTTGGCTTAAAAATTTAACAATTTGGTTAAAATATCAACTTTTTTGTTGAGAATTCATCTCTTTCGCTTGAAAGAGAAACTGTTTCATTGTTAATGCAACAGTTTGGTTAAACATTGATTTTTTGTTAAAAATTCATCTTTTTGGGCTGAAATTCATCCCTTTTTATAAACAAAAACTTTTTTCTATAAAAATTCAACTATTTTTTTGAAAATGCAATATATTTTAACTTAAAATCTTAGGTATTCGAAGTTTTTTATATTGAATTAAATCATTTTTTTAGAATAATTTTATTTGAAAGAATTTGCTCCCCTATTTTTGTGAAACCCCAGTCTATTTCCTAGGTTCTGAGAGAATTTAGTCTACGGTACTTTTCTTAGTCGTTAGACCAAACTACGTCATCAACGAGGGATGACGGGGAGAAAAAAATAAACGAAAATTGGTAACGCAGTAACGTAATTTATGGACGGCCCCTTATTTTTGCAATCAACTGTCCGTTCTTTCCTCTTTAATGCTTTCCATCATTTATGTAAAGCGCTTAGTTTTGAATTTACTTTGAAATAACCAATGCGAATCGAATTATTTCCTGAAGGAAATTTTGTTTTCACATTCGAAAATAAATGCGTCAAAACTAATACATATTGTGCGATGTCTCTATGTTAAATATAGAAGATATAAATCAGTGATTCCGCGACGACTTTCTTTTGGGGTACCTGCCAAAAAAATGATATGGCAAGTCGACACGTTCAACCGTATAGAGGCATTACGTACTTCCCAGGGTGCCAGAAATAAAACGAGGTCAAGTTTAACCAAGGCCGCGTTCCGATAGGAGTATCGGCCCCCCAGGACGTAATAACTATTTATCATTACGCTTAATTCTACCCAAACCGCGTATATCAACGAAACAAACCTTAATCTTTCAATAGAGTGCACAAAAAACTGTGTTCTTTACATTTTCTAACACTACCCCTTAAACACAAACATAAGGCTGAATATTCTTTCAACATTAGAATGTATTGGCTATTTACTGAAGAGTATCCTCTAAATTTTATCAAAGAAATAAAAAATTTTGGAGGCATTATCGGGCCTAGAATACGAAAATGTGTCATTTTATGACAACTGACGGTTTGAAATGTCTCCTAAACATTTTTTTTTCTGGAACAAAGTTTCAATTTCGAAATACACAAAAATACACATTATTATAGTTGTAAGGATTTCTATACTACGATTAAATAATGTGAGCAAATTAATTACGATAGATTTTGGAGCCATTCTGCATTTTTATAATATTGGCTTAATGATTTTACTCGATTTTTAACTCATTAAAAGAAGACTTAATATAAAATAATACGTAAAAATAGATTTTAAAGAAATATAGGAACCTTTAAACTGTAAAAATATGTACTTTTGGTGTATTTCGGAGATCAAGATTTCTTTTTGCCACCCGGTATAAATATTTAAATTGTATACCTTATAGAGAATATTCTGTTCCTATTGTAGAAAAAATCCTGTTCATATTATTCAAGGGAAAAAATGTTAAGGAGTCATGTCAGACCGTTAATTGTAACGAAATTATCATTTTTCGTATTCTAAGCCCGATAATATTTTCAAAATGTTTTTGTTTTGTTTAATAAAATTTAAGGCTTATTCCTCGAGAAATAGAAAATACTTTTTACGGATGAAAAAATTATTTAACCTTAAATTTTTATTAAAATAAATTAAAACGGAGAAAATTAATTTTCACACCTCAAACGGCCTAGCGGAACCTAGGAACAATTTTTTCAAAATAAAAGAAAATTTATAGCAGACTTTTGTTACCAAAATGAAGAAATTTAGAGGGTAGTGTTTTCAAAATTCAAAATCACACATTTCTCTAGGGCACCCTACTAGAAACCTTTTGCAATTAAGGCAAAAATGATTTTTCACGGAAATAAATTCTTTTAAAGAAAATAAATGTGTATACTATACTAAACAACATTTGAAATACTTTAAATTCCTAATATTTTATGTAAAAATATTTTATTTTCAACAAAAAATAAAAAATTTCAACAAAATAGTTAAATTTTCAACCAAACAGATGAATTTTCAACGAAATCAACGGCAAAAAGAAATATCTGCAGAAAGAGATGAATTTTTAAACCAAAATAGATACTTTTTACAAAAAATTGTTGAATTTAAAGGAAACAATTAAATTATTAACAAACAAAAATTCTCAACCTACAATATAAGAGCTTTCCAACCAAAAATAATGTACTTCAGCCATAAATTTGCCATTGAAATATTTTTACAACTATTTTTTAGAGTTGAATGTATCAATTTTTTCAACTATTTGACCACAAAATATGTAATATACATTATCAGAAATGTACTGTAAATGTATTTCAACAATAATCCTAGAAGAAGTTGAGAATTAAAATAATTTTTATTGATTTTGAATTGAAGAAAATATTTTAAACTGCAAAACTGTTTTTTCTTGGTCGATAAAAACAATGTTCAGTGATTATTTTGAGTGAACATGTTTTCTATTGTACCTAAATTTGTATATGCATAGTGAAACATCAATTAAAAAATTTTTTTAAAGTTCTTTTTAAATTTCAAGGACGTTTAGACAAAATGAAAGTTATGTTAAAATTCCGCAGCATACAGACATAAATTTAGGTACACTAGAAATAAGGTTTTCTTCATTTAGACACAATATTCAATTTATCGTGAAATAAAAAACAATATGTACGTTTTAGACATTTTCTTTACTTAAAAGTCAATAAAATTTATTTTAATGTTAAACTTCTTCATGCATTACTGTTGCAATATATTGATAATTCATTCCTGATAACATATATCACAAATTTCGAGGTCGCTTAGGCAGGGTAAAAAATATGCCATTTGCATTATTGCTAAACGATATAAATTAACTTGTTCACATAATCTTTTTTTTATCTTAATATAAATAGGAATTTTGATCATTTATGAACCACAGAATAATAGTTTAAATGAACATTGAAGTTCTATTCAATTCTTTAAAAATATTAGGTTAAAAAACTGGAAATTTTGCTTAAATAAAAAATAAAGATAATTTTCCACTGCACACTTTTTAATTTTGGACTACATACTGACAAATCCAGACTGCACATTTTATGTCCTGTTTATTATATCTTCCAATCCATTTCCAGATATCTAAATTGGAATCAAGCCTTACAGTAATTTGAAATTTAAAACACAATTTACGATCTTAACTGAGAATCGTAACTTACGATTGCAAACATAAAAGCAATCTCCTGCATCTAAAATTTTTTTAGAAAGATTTGAACTTTAAATTTTCACCTTGACTTTTAGAAGAAGTCCAGAAGTTAATAACGGTTTCTTTTCTGCATTCGAAGTGGCTCGTAAGTCTGAAAATATTCTTCAAGATGCCTCCGAATGATATTTAGCATGAATCGAGTTAGACACTTGTTTTGCGGCTTTGAAAGCCGCGGAGACAAACAAAAAATGACGTATGCCACAAAGTCAGTATATCTCTGACTTTGGCCTTCAACCACTGTTAAGTGTGCTCTCATATTCGTCGAGTCAAAGTGCAAGGCTATATACGACACTTTGTCGTCGTTTAAATGATAAAGTTATTTTTGTATTGAGTTTTTATGCGGAAGATTGGGCGAGACGTCCTGATAATGCTGATAAAAGAGAAGGCCATCGACATTCAAGAACGTCTCTTCTCGGCTCTCTTATCTTTTGCGATTGGTTTAAGATAATTTGTGAGGACCATAAATATTTCCTACAGAATTTCACAAATATATCAAACATCCCCGGTCGTTCGATTGCGAAAGCAATTCCTGTTTCACAAACTTTGGCAAAGTTCGAAACTGTTCTATCTATTATAACGCATCATGCATTGACGATTCGCGAAAAGAAAATCATCACGCAAGTGTCACGACCGCTGTGAGAAATTGGCACTAACACCCGGATAAGAAATTGCCTTCGAATACCACCAGATGCCAAAAAGCAAAACAGGAACGACCCCCGATTCAAGTTCAAGGGAATGCCAAAATCGAGCGAAGGTCGTTAGAAAGAATTTCATTAGCCTCTGAAAACCAGATAAAAAATATCAAATATTTTTTTATTGAATCACTAAAGCAGCATTTTAAATTGTAATTCTGTTTATTACTCCCCTGTCAACAATGACTTACAACGCACTGTCACTAGTAAAGGATTCCTCACAAGAAGCTGATCTTTTACTTATTTTATCGAAAAACATTTTGATACAACATGATAATATGTACATGATAAATTCCATCTGCTGATCGAAATTAAATATTTGACACGTAACGAATTTCCTTTGAAATGAACAGGATGTTGCAAATATATCTGGAATTCCTTCCCGAGTTCAAGAGGTATAAAAAAATTAATGAAATAGAAACAAATTAAATCTTTTTACAAAAAGAACTCACGATCTATTTAGCCTTTTTGCCTTTCGCGACTTTAGGTTTTCCTCTAGGAGGTTTTCCTGTTTTGCTACCGCGAGTTTTCTTTCCACGACCTTTAGTCTTTTCCTTTTTCTTGGCAGCTCGCAAGTCCTTCTTCATTCTTGGATCGACAACTTTGTAGTGACCTTTGACTCCCGATGGCCTGATGGCTCGCTTTTGTGCCATGTGTTTCTTCGCAACTACGTAAGTTACTTCCTGTTTAGGTTCTTTGTGAGCTCTCTTGTAAAGTCTGGAAAATAAATGTTTAAATTAGAATAATGACAATGTTCAAAATTACCATTTTTTAATAGTTTTTTGAACTGCACATGTAATAAACTTTGGAAAAATTGAGTAATTTAAGCTAAAAAGTTAGTGAAAGTGTTAACTATTCACACAAAACGAAGCCTGTAATTTCAATACGAAAAATTATCTACTGAGAAATTTCTATTCTATAAACATTCAATCTATTTTTGCATTTTCAAGATTACATGAAATTTTATTTCTGATTTTCGGGGTGAAAACCAAGTTCACAATTGCTAGAATAATTTTTACAAGTAATGCTTGGATAAATTGTAATTCATTGTATTACAACGTAAATAAACCTTTGACAAGAATATTTGAAATGAAAATAATTTAAATTTTAATATTGCAGACATGACTGCTCGAACGTAGAGAAATAAATTATTTTAGTCCTTGAAGATCCACTGGGAACTTTAGTAACCCAAAACCGCGTTCAAAGCCTATAATTCGTATGTTAAAGGGTGAAAAAATAATAATTTTTTAGGTACCATATTGACTTAAATATGTAACACTTTAAATTCCTAACCTTTCAAAATAAAAATAATCATATTTCAACAGAATATCTAGTTGAATTTTCAACCAAGAAGATAATTTTCTCCTAAAAACCACACAATTTTGGCAAAATACATGAATTCTTAACTAAATAGTTTAATTCTCGACTAAAAAAGATTGCAAACAGTTGCATTTTTAAAGAAGAAATTTCTACTAAAAGATATACATTTTCAATAAAATAGATGAACTTCAAAGCAAAAATATGAATTTTCATGAAGAAGAATAATTTTTTATAGGAAAAAGACTTTGAAAAAATGCATGAACTTACAAATAAATAGTTGAAGTTTTTACTAAAAAGCGTTGAATGCTCAATAAAAATGAAATAATTAAATTTCCTTTTAAAAACATTAATTTTAAACAAAATTAAATGAATTTTCCACAAAATGGTTTAATTTATAACCAAAAGATGAATTTCGAAGTAAAATGATGAATCTTTAATCAAAAAAATTTATTTCTAAGAAAATAGATGAATTTTTAACAAAAACAAATTATTAACTGTTAACCAGTTTGCAAATTTTTAGCAAATAATATGAAATTTTTACAAGAGATGAATTTCCAATAAAATAGAAGAATTTATACCAAAAACATTAAATTTGAACTAATATGATAAATTTTCTAATAAAGTACGAATTTTCGACAAAATACATGAATTTTTTGCCAAAAATATTAATTTTCTACCAAAAAGACAATTGTCAAAAAAATAAATGATGTTTAAACTAAAAAGTTGAAGCGTGTACTAGAAAAATGTACACTGCCCTGCAAAAGTTTGGACTCACTTAAAAAAATCGTTTTTTTTTGTATTTGTCACTTTAATTATTCCAGAGTTTAAAAATTGTCTGTTTAAAAGGTTTGACTGCTCTCGAAATGGCGTATAAAATGAGCCCAGGATGAAGCAAACTTGTCTATTTTTTAAATATATATTGCAAAAATATTGCAAATTTTCAATAACTTCCGAAATAGTCAAAGTTTTTCAATATTCTTGGGCTCATTTTGAAGCTTTTTTCACCGTATCACAACAGCTTACGAGTATGAATCGTAAAAAATTTCTTTTCGAATTGCAAGAATTTGAATCTGCAAGAAAAAAGTTGGAAAAATTGAAATATTATTTTTAGTAACAAAAATATTTTTGTAAAATATATGAAACATATAGTCATGAATATTCTATGTAATTTCCCCCCAAAATATATTTATTTAACTTTTATTCTGATTTGCCTACAGATAAGATGTTTTCAAATTTATCCAACTTTTTTATTACAACTTCAAGTTCTTGCAATTCGAAAAGAATTTTTTTACGATTCATACTCGGACATAAGCTGTTGTGATACGATGAAAAAAATCTTAAAAATGAGCCCAAGAACATTGCAAAACGTTGACTATTTCGGAAGTTATTGTAAATTTAAGAAAACATTTAGATTTACACTATTTTTGCAATATCTACTTAAAAACTAGACAAATTGGCTTCACCCTGGGCTTATTTTAAACAGAACTTCGTAAATAATTAACCTTTTAAAGAGAAATTTTTTTAGCTCCGGTATAATTAAAGTGATAAATACAACAACAAAAAAACAATTTTTCTAAGTGAGTGCAAACTTTTGCAGGGCAGTGTAAGTGCTCAATAAAAACGGAATAGTTATTATACATTTTCAGTTGCAAACATTAAATTTCAACAAAAAAAAAAAACAAAAAAGAAATTGTTAAATTTTCAACCAAACAGATAAATTCCGAAGTATTATCATAAAATTTGTTTAACATAATTTGTTTAACAAAATTAACTGAAAAAAGTAAATATTCAATAAAAATACAATAGTTCAATTTTCATTAAAAATTATTCATTTTAACCCATGCAAGGCACATTCCTTTCACGCACTCTCTACAGGCACACTGGTGCGAATTGGGGTTTTTGCCATGTTAATACTAAATATTTAACATATTGAACACATAATAAACATTTAGAATATAATTACAGTTATTTCACACACACACACACACACACACACACACACACACACACACACACACACACACACACACACACACACACACACACACACACACACACACACACACACACACACACACACACACACACACACACACACACACACACACACAATCTAGTGGGAATAAACCGCAGCAGCTGTGCCTGTGCAAATGCTAGCAAACTGAAAATTGGCCGTGTGCGATTTTTGCACCAGTGTACCTTTGACTGGTTAAACCAAAGCAAACTATTTTTCCTCAAAATAGTTTAATTTTCAATCAAAGAGATGAATTTCGAAGTAAAATAAAGAATCCTTCAACAAAAAGTAATTTTTAACAAAATAGACGAACCTTGAACAAAAACAGATAATTAACTGTCAAACAAACAGTCCCAATTTTGAACCAAACAATATGAAATGTTTATAAGAGATGGACTTCCAAAAAAATAGAAAACCTTTTACCGAACACATTAAATTTGGATTAATAAGATAACATTTCTACAAATAGTTCGAATTTTGAACAAAATACATCAATTTTCAGCCAAATAGATTAATTTTCTATCAAAAAGGTGATTTAAAAAAAAAAGATTTTTCAACCAAATAGTTGAAGCTTGAACTAAAAAAAGTAAGTGCTTAATAAAAATGAAATAGTTAAATTTTCAGTTAAAACATTAATTATTAATTTTTTGGATTTTACAAAAAAAAAGAAAACCAATTTTCAACCAAAAAAACAACTAATTTTCAACCATAAACATGAATTTTGAGGTAAAATGATTATAATCTTTAAGAAAAAACAATTTCTTACAAAATAGTTGAATTTTCAACCAAGGAGATAAATTTTGAAGTTATATGATAAATCCCTAATCAAACAAATTAATTTTTCATAAATTAGTTGCATCCAAAATCAAAAAAGATAAAAATTTACCCAAGAGAGATGATTTTTCAACAAAAAAAAGTTAATTTTCGACCACAAAAGCTAAATTTTCAACTAAAGAGTTGAATTATTAACCCAAAATATTCAATTTATACTAAAAGAAATAAATTTACATAAAAAGTTGAGTTTTTAAGCTAAAAAGTCGAATGAGGGTTGAATGGGGGAAAGAATGTTTTGTTTTTATATTGAATATCATTTTCATACCTTTTATTTCATACGTAGATTAATTAGATTTTTGTTATTGGGAATGGTGGTCTACCATTTAGTCACCTGGTGCCGAAAACTGTAACTCCAAAGAGTAGGTACAATTTAAAAGACTTATTTAATTCTTTACAAAAAAGTGTTTTTACGATTGTTTGGTCAAATATAAAACAATAATTGAATACTACAAACAAATCCTTATCCAAAACAAATAGTTTTAGATAGAAAATTCATCTTATATAGTGAAAAAAAAACATTTTTTTCAAATAGGTTTTAAAAAAATAACAATTATTTACTATTTCATATAAATTGCAATGCATTGCAAGCTGAAATAAACTTTAATTAATGTATGTAGCGACAAATTTTATCAAGATTATGCAAAGTATATGAATAATAAACGATTGGAATTTAAATACGAATTCTAACCTAACTTTAAGATCAGATTTTTAAATAGTACATATTTCATGTATAAATTAATAAAAATTTACTTTTGAGTTCAATTTTGCTTCCAAAAAAGTCCATTTAAGTTTATAACCTTTCAAAAATCACGATAAAGAATGAAATAATTGTTTTTTTTTTTTTCTAAGAAAATATTTCTGTCAAGAAATGTGTTTTTTTCACCGTATAATATGTACATTCCATCAAAAACCCTTTATTTCTGATAAATAATTATTTTCATTGTCTAATAAATAGTTTAAACTCCACAAAAAGTCGTTAAAACACTTTTAGGCACAAATTAAAATACATCTTTAAAATCGAACCTATTATTTCTAGTTTAGATTTTTGTCACCAGGTGGCGTTTCACCATTCCCAGTAGACAAAATCTTAAATCAGATGGACTGAAGTGGCCGTTTTCTTTTTTAAAAAAGTGACTAAAAGTGACTGTATGGCAGTCCTGATAGTGATCGAGGATACTTACGCATTAACCTGTCTAGCCTTTTCCCTGTCGCTTATATCCACGTTATCCATAATACCCTCAGCCTTCTTCTTTGCTTTTTCAAGTTTACGCATAGCCCTCTTCTTCTTCCTAGCCTTAGCTTCGATGACCTTTTTGATTGGTCGAACATTGAGGTCTTCTACCCTCTTTTTATACTCGTCCAAGAGTTCCTTAGGCACTGGATCTTCCTTCTTCATATGCTTTCCTTCGTCTTCTATGAACCAGTCAGGAAGATTGTCGTCGTTCGACATGTATCGATTCCAGGCACCATCAATCAAATCGCGGCGGGCCTTTTTACTACTCACCATAAGCGATCCTAACGCCAAGTCCTCTTCTGTTAATTTCCTTTTCTTCACCTTGTCTTTTCTAGCTACAATTATTAAACAAGAAAGTAATAATCATAGAAATCAGAATATTTTAGGGAAATCGAGGATTTAAATTTATTTAAAAACGTCTGACGTTTTATTGTTTCGTTATTTTCACACCGGGTCGATATTTAACATTTATTAACAACAGCTAGCAAAAAAATTTATAAATTTCAATATGACTTTGAGTGTCTGTTTTTATATTTTTCATCTAATAATAAAGATTATGATATTTCTGGGAAGTTTTAAAATGATTTTAATTTTGGTAAATGTATTTTAAGAAAAAATTAAAAAGGATTTCAAAACATTAAAAATAATATCCTAAAATATCCAGAAAGAATATAAAACATGTTAAAGCTTATATTTTCAATTTTGCGAGATCAACAAATTTTAGAAAAAGTTCCAGTAAGTTTAAAAGGTGCTTAGAACCTTTAAAAATATTTTTAAATAATGAAAAACTTGAAAATATATTAAACAATTTTGAACAAAATGTAGATTTTGGAAAAAAGCTTTTTGATAATAATGAAATGTCCCCAGAGAGTTTTTTTTTAAGATTCCTGGGAAATTTTTAAATTATCCTCTATTTTGAATAATTAATTTTAAAAGAAAATTTCAAAATATTTTTAAAAAATCAATAGATTTCTACAAATCTCGATGAACATCTAGAACAATTTAAGGCAATTTCTGTAATTAAAATTGTTTTTTCAAAATTTGAGAAATAATTCGAGTCAGTTTAAAAGATGTTTGAAAATTCATCTCTTTTTGTAGAAATATAACCTTTTTTGGTTAAAAATGAATTTTTTTTGATTGATGATTCAACTAATTTGTTGAAAAATTATATATTTTGTCTTTTTGGGTAAAAAATTAATCTTCTTGGTAGAAAATTGATGTGTACTGATTGAGGAATTAACTAATTTGTTGAAAATTATTCTTTTTTTGATGAATTCAACATTTCTTATTTAAAAAAATATATATTTTTTGATTGAAAAATAAACTGTTACATTTTTTGTTGATAATTCATCTTTTTGGGTTGAAAGAGCAACTATTTGACTAACCGCTGAAATACTTTATTAAAAATTAATATTTTGGTTGAAGATTCATAATTTTAGTTGAAAATGCAATTTTTTGTTAAAAAATTAGTTTTTTTTGTTTTGTTAGAAAATTAACGTTCTTGGTAGAAACTATTTTGTAGAAAATTCGTCTCTTTTGGTCAAACTGTAATAGTTTTTGGTTAAAAATTAATTGGTTTTTCTTGAGGATTCCAGTATTTCATTAAAAAATCGTATTTTTTTATGAGTTAAACTTTGAAGATGAACTTTTTCGTTCAAATTTTCATTAGAAATATCTGAAATCTTCAAAAATCTTTTTGAGTGTTCTCAAGAATTTTAAGAAAATTATATCTATATAAACTTGATGAGAAATCACGTAAAGAAATAAATATTTCTTCGAATTTTTTATTATTAAAAAAGTTTCATGATTTGTGCTCTAAAATATTTCGTTTGCTTATTATAATTGTGATACGATATAATTGAATGAATCCAAGAATTAATCCTTTTGACTTCTCAATAATAAATTATGATTCAAGTTATAAAAGTACATTTTTAAATAAAAACTTAGAATTTGCTGAGTGTGAATATAGGGAATATTTTTAAATAATAAAGTTTCCAAAATATTTCAAGGATTTCATTCAAGACTTTACAAAGATTCCAAACATTTCATAAAAAAATGTATACCATTTTTCAAAATTTATCAAACCGTCGAGAACTTTTTACCATTTGTATCTAAAATAAAGGACTTTGAGGGGGATTTTATGCAAATTATGGAAAATTCTCTAAATAGTAGACTTTTAAAGATAAAAAATGGACATTTAGGAAGAATAGGGGACAGGCTTGATGCTAAACATAATTTGAGTAATTTAAAAATAAAAAATAAACATCTTTAATCAACTTACGTTTTTCTTTCGCTGCAACCTCGTAACCATCCTTTCCCCCAACCTTTTGAACTTTCTTTTTCTGCGTCATAACCTCCTCCACGTCATAGTCCGAATCCTCTTCCTCCTGCATCTTACTTTTAGTTTTCGTAGACTTCTTTTTACATTTCTCTTCACCGACCTTCACTCCTCCCTTCTTCAAAACTTCCACCATTTTATCCAATTCGAAGTCCTCATCTTTCTCGTCTTCTAAATTTTTAAAAATATCTTTCGCAAACCACAGTTCTGCTTTATGAACTCTCTTCGTCTTTTTGTCTCTAGGATCTAAATCTGTAATCAGGGGATTATTGTCTGTATTAAGATTCCTTTTCCTCTTTGGTTGAACCTTGGGTTTCTCGCTTTCGTCCTCTGATCCACTTAACCCTAACCCAGATTTGTCACTAACAGACTCATCATCATCAGAATCTTCCGGATTGCTTTCATCCGATTTGTAATAAAGACCTGAGCTATCCAAATGGCCCGATTCCTTTTCATATCTGACTTTTTTCGGCAAAATAGTTTCTTCCTCATCTTCGCTTTCAGCAAGAACATCAGGAGTTTGATCAGTAACAGTCTTCAAATGATCAAGCGTTTGGATTTCTTTCAAAGTGAACATATCGTCTCCTTCCAATACCGGACCTTCGTCTCCTTTAAGCACCATTTTCAGATTAAGTTTCTCATTTAATTTCTGTCTCTCTTTGTTAGCTTTTTTCCTCTTTCGCTTCAGCTCCTTGCTCTCCTCTTCCCTAAGTTTAGCAATTTCTTCGCTGATTTTCCCGTCTTCCATGTCTTCCACTTCTTCCAGCGTCAATGGAACATTTCCGCCTTCCTCTTGTCCTTCAGCATTAGAGGCTTCATTCGCTTCAGTGTCTTGTTTGCTGAAATCTTCCTTCAAGTGCTTCCACCAAGAGAGCAACAATCTCAAGTCTTTTCTACCCAAGACTTTTATGTCTTTGCAACATTCTCTAATCTCATTTGTCGTTCTTGTGTGCTTTGCTATCCTTTCGTCATCGACCACTATTTCCGACGCATGCTGCAAAGCTTCAATTCCAGTTTCGTGGGCGATGAAATCCTTGGCTGACAATTTATGATGCAAAGTGTAATCATTTTCCGGATATCCTTCTGCTTTCGCCTTCTTTTGCTTCTCAGGGTGGAAGACGTTTAGCTTGTTTCCAGATTCGACTTCAAGTTCCGAGAAGACGTATTTTGGGTCGAAAAACTTGGGGTCGAGTTTGTCCGGAGCAATGAAGTGTTGACACACTACGAAAATTTCAGCTGATTCGTTTCTTGAAGCTTGTGGCTTTGTAGCGTGAACCTAGGAAAAAGAAAGCAGTTTGTAAAATTTGAAAATAAATTCAAACCCGCCTGCGACATTCTAAATTCAAAATTGAATTTTAAAAAATTGATGGGTTCTGTAAGAACGTAATTTTTTACCTTTTTGAAGATTTGTTTCAGCACCCAAATCAGCGCATTGTAATCTTTCGATCGGAAAATTTTAGTTACAAACCATCCTCCTGGCATTAAAAATTGAGTCGCCAGTTTCAGTGCCGATAAAGTTAAAACTGCCTGTTGATATGCGTCGTGAAGCCAATTTTTACCGACATTTGGAGCTCCGTCGTTTAATACGACGTTTACCTTCTCACTATTTAATACACGAGACAATTCCACTCGGCATTTATCTGTTGTTATGTCTTCTTTGAGACTTATGCAACCTGGAACCGACTTTATCGGAAACAAATCCACACCAATTACCGTTGAAGATACTGGCATGTTTTCTTTTGCCACCTGCATCCATCCTCCGGGTGCAGCACACAAATCGATACATATTGTACTCTCTTGCAGAAATAGGAATTTGCGATTTAACTGTATCAATTTGAATGCAGCTCGAGATCGATAACCTACAAAAATTTTGCTCATTTAATGTTTTAATTTGTTTCTTATTTGTTAGAGTAAAAAAATATTGCACATCTAACTGGGAATAATATCAAAAATTTTGCAATATCATCTCCCTGGAATATTATGCGCTTGCCTTTGGTCGAATAATGTTCTTATTTACAGGGTTTAATTATATCCTATGTGCCGTTTATTTTTACATTACTCCGTATCAAAATAAATTCGATCTAATATGAGTAAATGTTAAAAGAAAGCTTAAGATCTAATTGTTACATGCACATATGTTTTCCGAATTAATTGCAAAATTACGAAATAAAGTTTTTTTATCATTTCTAATTATAGTTTTAGAGTTATAATCACTTTTTCAATTTCACCAAGTTTTTATGTCACCCGGTAACAAAACAATTTTTCATGAACTTTATGACTTAAGACTTTAATTTCCATATTTAAATCGAATGCTAATTGAAGATTATTGAATATACTTTACGATGGAGAATTTTCTTTACTTTATTATTAGAAGCGTATTTTGGAGGTGAGTTTAGGAATAAAATATTAATAAAAATATCAACTTTCCTACCTCTAAAAACTTTATTGGCACGTTAATGCGAATTAGAAATATTCTTTAAAATCATAAATATATAACTGCAGAATCTTGTAATCAGGTAAAAAAAATCTGCAATTAGTTGCAAAACGAAAAATAATGGATATTCCCCTTATTTTTTAATTAAAAAATAATTTTAAATAAGTTGAGTGTCATTTTTTACTTTTATTATAACATTTTGCAACATAAAAACGATTTCTAAAAATATAATCTTAATAAGTAAACATACAAATTAGAAACTAATAGATGTTTCATTAAAACTAATTCATGTACAAGTACCTGAAATAATGTCAAATAAATTTTTTTAAATCAATCAATCTTTTTTTTATTTTATTCAAAAATTAAAGTTTACACCAGAAGTTTAAAAGCCTTGACTATTTTTTACGTAAAATAGCTTTCTCGCTTTCAATTGTTATTTCCTGGCAAAGTTAACCTCCAAATAAGTGGATTAAAAAAATACAATTTTGTGATCTCTCAAATAACAAATTAGTTGTTTTTCAAATTACTATATATATATTTTTTTATTTTTTATTTTATATATGTATGTATATTATTTTGTTTCATTTGTTTTAGTTTCACAAATGAACAAAAGTGTGGAAACCAAAGCTATATTCCCAGAAATAAAAAAGAAAAGAAATGATATTCGATAATTTTAATCCAGAATCATTATTAGTGGAACAAACTGTAGATATTGTTAAAGTATTATCTTATTGTTACGTGATAAATTAAGGTTTAAACAAATAAAAAGCGGAAGAAGACTCGAGGATCCAACACCTTAAACAGTTTGCAACAATAAAAAGGTAATTTTATACACCACTAACCTGTTTCCTTGGCCAACTGATAATATTTATCCCTCCTCTGCTTTCCAATTTTCGATTTTTTACCCATCTTGATATTTAAATAGTTATTTATAAAGAAAGAAACATAAATATATACCGACTTGTCGACAAAAGTCGACAGTCGCCGAGCACGTGTTTTTTAAGGTTAGATTCATCAAATTCACTGACGCATGCGCAATTTTGACTTCTAAAGCAGAAACTTCAAGATAGTTGTCCATAATCCCTATTTTTAATTGTTCTATACTTATTAATGATTATCATTGATCTTTAATAACATCTGAATATTAAAAGAAAGCATTTTTTGCAAGAGGATGATTACATTTTGAAAATTATGGACATTAAGATACAAAATTTTAGATATTATTTAATTTTCCACTCATTGGCTATTCTGATTTTAAAGCTCCCAAATCAGGTTGGCAGCACTACCCAGTGAAGAGTGGTGTAGTTCAATGAGTTGCCAAGGCCAAGCGTTAGAAGCCTACGTAGGTTAATTTTTAATGTTGTGATTTTCGACGTTTTCACCAGGATTTATGCTTATGCTGACTTACAATTCACTCGGTAATCTAGCAAACTTAATTATTATACTACTATTGATTTAAAAATAAGAAGTATCAATTTAATTCCATGTTGGGGCGGTTAGGTGTGTCAAATTTACACAGAAAATTCTATTTCTCCGTTTGTGAAACGCATTTTAATTACTCCCTATAAATAATTGACTTAATTGCCATTTTATAACTCAGAAAATAACTTCATTTGTATAGCTGGGCAATATTGACGTACACAAGATGATTTTTAGTTGAGGTTATGTTGACCCCAAATCGGAGTACGAGTACAAAGGCATATTTGTTCAGAATTATGATCTTATTTCAAAAAGGCATGAACACAGAAGTTTCTTTCAAGATTAAAATGTTATTGCAGTGTTAAATTCATAATAATTATAAACTTTTTTAAAATTACTCATGATTAAACTTAATGCCTATTGTTAGCTAAACTTAGTCACGTTCCTTGGAATTTGAAGAGACTAATAACAGTTTTTTGATCATATATGACGTATTCTTGATACATTTTAAATTATTTTGATGTACAGATTAATAGGAAGTAAACATGGCGCAGAGGTTTCCTGTTCCGAACACGGGAAGCAATGGCCCACCACCACAAAGGTATCCTCCACCATCTGTGCCGCCGAATTTGCGTCAGTATTCTGGACCCAATTTTCCGGTGCGTATTTTATACTGGAATTCCGGATTTGTCTTTTTCGTCTTATTTTCTATTTAAATACATTTTAGGGTTCACAGTCTTTTCCCGACTCCCCTGCATTATTCCCTTTTTTTCTCTATTCTCAAAAAAATTCCCTTTTCACTTTAAATATACGATATTTGAAAATACAATCGTTCGTTGTACAGCTACAAAATTTTTCTATTCCAGAAATATCTGTTACAATTAATAAAACTCTAGATCTAGAATAGTTTTTCGTTGAATCTATACAAATTTAATATTTTTGAAATTAACCGCAATAAAGTTCGATGGTCTATTTGTTCACTTTAAAGATTCTTTAGTATAAATTCTTATAAAGATTGCCATTATGTCAATAATATTATAACAATTATTGGTCGACTAGGTCAAAATTCAACAAGAATTACAAGTTTTAATAAGTTCTGAAATTTAAACAACTTCTATTAACTACTAAAAACCAAATTCAGAAAATTCAGAATCTTAAAAACTCTTCTTCTTCTTCTTAAATGAAACTTGCCAGGACAAAAGAAACGATTGAACTGGAGCGCTTGGAAATGTGTATCTTAAAATTCCAAATTGGCAAAGTTGCATTTCAATTGTTTTGGGACTCTGAATTGCTCAGCTATTTGGACTTAATTAAATCTGCCAAGCCACATTCGGAGATGTACTCTTTCTATAGTTTTAAGACATTCTGAATAGGAGAACATAACTTTAAAAAACTAAATTAAGTTCAATTTGTGATTTACGATTGGCAGAAGAAACGAATGAATCGTTTCAGGTTCTCAATGAAATGTAGTTTGAAGGATGTCAAACTGAATGGAGAAAGTGCAGGTTCCCTTTTACAGAAACAAATCTGCATTATACAATTGATGTTTGATGAAGTCCGATGAATTGTATAATGCAGATTAGGCTCTTCATTATTTAATTGTAGGGAATGGGAAGTGGCTGCAAGTAACTTAAAACCAATTTTAGCACTGTTTTTACTAGTTTATAACAATAAGTTAATACAAAAAAATGAATATTTTTCGGAAACTAAGTGTTCAATGCAGATTTTTTATCGTATTCAGTGAAAAAACACATTTCCTGTTAAAACTGTGTTAGTCTAGAAAATAATTATTTTACTATATAATATAAGTTTCAAGACATCATAAACTAAAATGAACTTTAGTTAATGCATATAGCAAAACTTTTGGTTAAAAATAGGCAACAAATATTAACTATACACGAGTAGAAATGAAATATGAATTGTATAACCTAACTTTTAGGTTATAATTTTTTAGATAGTAAATATTCCATGTATAAATTAATCAAAATTTATTTTAAGTTTACTTTTATGTCAAGGTAAGTAAATTGGAGCTTTTAATTTATTTAAACATATAATATACTAAAATAACCATTTTTTGTACAGAAACAGTTTTAACATTAATCGTGTTTTTCGTTATATACAATGAAAATTACACATATGTAACACTTAGTTTCCAATAAATCTTAATATTTTTCGTCCCCTTAGTAGTTTAATCTATGTGAAATAATTAAAAAACGGTTGCTATAAGCTCAAATCAAAATCCTACCTCAGGGTTTCGCGAGTTCACATTTTGGCCGCATTGAAAAAATAGATGGCGTATTGAAGCCCAGCGGATCCCAATAGTATTATTACGATTTACCGTCGTTTTTTAATCGATAACGAAATATTTCTTGGTGAATCGTAAACTAATCAATTCTACGATTCACTGGTACCTCTAATCTGTCGTCAGCAATCTGCCATTCCTCTTTAAGATACACATTTCATACGACTTGAAATACGATTGAAACGCGGTCAATCGTTTCTTGTTTCCTGGGTTGCTACCTTAAAAAATTGTAAGCACAGATGATGTTGCACGTAGATACAATTTATGTATCATGAATTGTGCATGTACATTTTTTTAACATAAACAATATTGGATTTCGTGAAAACATTAAAATAAAGTATCCAAGATTTTTTTCAAACATGGCTTACTAACTAGAATTAATAATTTCTTAAATTATTTAACTTGCTTCAAATAGTTTTAGTACTCTTAATGATTACTAATTATTATATTGTGAGTTTTTAAATAGTTAAAGTTTTATTAAAAATTTTATTTAAATGGTTTACTTAGAGTAATTTAAAGAATACTTTTAATTGATGTTTATGGAATTTCAAATGATTTCTACATATTTTAATGGATTTTTACGATTTTCAGAGTTCTCAAGGGATTTAAAGAGGTTTTATATTAACGAATTTCTATATAACTTTAGGGAATAAATTAAATTTTATTTTAAGATATTTCTACAGATTTCAAAGGTTTCAAGGGATATGAAAGACATACAGATTTCAAAGGATTTGTGAGATTTTAAGTTATTTTGTAAGATTCCAAAGAATTAAAAGAGATTTTATTTTTAAAAATTGTTTCAACTCATAATATTTAAAAATATCTTGTTATGGATTTTTAAATACTTTATTTTTCAGTATTAGAAAATAACAAACTTGGTACATGAACGCGAGATTCACACGCGTACATTTTCTTTGAATGGATTTCTAAAGATAAATTTAATAAATAATTTTATTTTAATTTATATTTAAGGAATTTCAAATGATGTCTTCTTATTTGAATTAATTTTTACGATTTCAAGGGATTTTAACAGATTTCCTGACAACTTTAAGGAATAAGTTAAATTTTATTTTAAGAAATTTCTAGGGATTTCAATATTTTCCAGGGATATGAAGAAATTGCACAAATTTTAAAGACCTTAGGTTATTTTAAATGATTCCAAAGAATTTCAAGTGATTTTGTTTCTAAAACTTGTAGATCTCTAAATATTTAAAAATGTGTTATTATGGATTTTAAAACAGTTTGAGTTGTTTTCAATTTACATTCAAAATTTTAATTATAGTAATGATAATATAGCAAAGCTTAGATAGAAATATTTATATAAACTTAAAAGTGTGACGATTGAATTATTAAGCAAGGCGTTTTTAGAAGAGGAAATATTCTTGATTATGAGATCGATTTAAAGTTTATAAAAATTCTCTATTTAACAATCTTTATATTTGTCGGGCCTTTTTATAACGCCGTAAATGGATTTTCAGCTAACTAAATATATGAAATTAAAATAATTAATTCTTTAATATCAGAAACAGGTAAAAAATGATGTAGCATTATTTCAAATCTATACAATTTCTTATAAAAAGATTGTTTTTTTTTCTACGTGTAAAAGTTAATATTTAATCTTTTCCCTATTATCTTCCTATTTCCCCTATTTCAAGTAGTTTTGGCACTGATTCCTGATATTTGTAATTTTTCTACTAAATTTCTGTGATATTTTACGAGGAAGCTTAGAAGAAGACAATTTCAATGAACTCTGAAAATAATTTCGTACCATTTTTATTCGTAGATGCAGCAGAGAACAGGTTTCACGCCACCTCCTCAAATGGGAACTGCAGGACCTGGACCAGGAGGCATAATGAGACCAAGTCAACCCTATGCGGGAATGCGGCAGCCTCCCATGCCAACTCCGCCAGGTGGAAAAAGAAATGCAGATCAACGCATTCCCATGCCCCAACAAAAACCGTATGTGCATCCATCATCTAAAATAATTACCATTTTGATTATTTTTCATATCCATTCATTGATTATTGGGTGGTAATAATATCTCGTTTCATAATAATATCCATGTTGGTTCATTCATCAAGGAAGAGCAGTTCTATTTCATAAAATCGTATCCTAAAACCAAATTCCGTTCACATCTTTTCTCTTTGTATCTTTTACACTTCTAAATCCGTGTGTCTACCTGTCCGGAAAATCGGAAAAACGCCGAGAATTTTCTTGACCGGGAAATGACCGGTTACTTGATTCAGTGAAAGCGAATGTTCATTCGATGTTACTACAATGAATATTAAAAATCCAAAAAATGTAAACTGTAAGTACGATTTGGAACAAAGTATTTTGAAAGAAATATCTGCAGTTCTGAATTTGAACAGGGAGTTTTTTAAGAGAATTAAAATTCTGAGTTATACCTGGCTTTAAAAAATAAGTAGGTATAATAAAATATAATTCTGATTTGGAAGAGTGAACTTTGGAGTAAAAAAGGTATTAAAATTCTGAGTTAGGACGTGGAAGTGTCAAAAATAAATGTAATTCCCAGACCGGGAAAACACAAAATCGACCGTGAGAAAACCGAGAATTTAAAATCATCCGACTGGTAGATACTCTGATTTTTCAAATCCCTTTTCTATTTCCTAAGATCGGTTGATTCCGCGCTTTCAAGTTGTGGTTGATACGTTTGCTTCTGATGAAATTTTAGGTTGAATGGAATATTAGTCGCTCTTTCTTGAGATTTACAGATCACCATTCAACAACTCACGTCGACTTCATCACAAATCAAGGCCTAGCACAACTGCACGACATTTTCCAAATTCCTTTTAATTTTTAAACCTGTGATTTCCAAAAAAACTCATCTAGGTATTTTTGGAACAGTGATTTTTCACATTCCACATCCAAGAAGAAGAAAAAACTCGCGGATAAGATCCTGCCGCAAAAAGTGCGCGACTTGGTACCAGAGTCGCAAGCGTACATGGATCTTCTCGCATTTGAGCGAAAACTCGATGCGACAATAATGAGAAAACGCCTGGATATACAGGAGGCTCTGAAACGTCCCATGAAGCAGAAAAGAAAGCTACGAATATTTATTTCGAACACTTTCTATCCAGCGAAGGAACCTGGAGAAGGTGAAGAAGGCTGTGTGGCTTCTTGGGAGCTGAGAGTGGAAGGAAGACTTTTAGATGATACTAAGAATGATCCTAACAAGGTAATTTCACTAAAACAGACTTCACACCCCTTTTTCTTTAAACGAATCCTCTACTTCACCTCAAAGTTAATTCATGTTGGCTTCAAAAGTCGACTATTATATTTTTGGTTCAGAATTCATCTCGCTTGGTTTACGAGTCACCTTTTTTGTTAAAAATGCAACTGTTTTTGGTTGAAGTTAAATTTTTTTGTTTTAAAATTCGATCTTCGTTAAGAATTCTTCTTTGTTGATTTAAAATTAACTTTTGTGTTCAAAAGTCAACTTTTTTCTAAAAAAATGGACTACTTAGCTTGAAAAATCAACCACATCTTATAGATTTTTTTCAAATTTTTGTTCATAGCAATATTTAACTTATTTATTAAAACTTTTTATACATAAAAGATGACATTAAAAACTAATGCAGAAATTTTTTTATTTTCTGTTTTTTATTACAAATCTCGCTGGTATGGCTGCCTGAAGTTAGTTCTACTTGAAACTAGTTGACACAATAGCTCAACTTTGAAGCATCAAAAAAAAAAAAAATTACCGAGATTATTTGAATCCGACAAAAAAATACAAAAAGGCGTATTTGTAAAATTGTCAATTTTTTTTTACTTTAATTATTTTTTAAAAAGATTTCAATATTAATCGGTAACTATATTTCTAGTATATACATTTGTAGAATAGGCTGTAAAAATTGCAGCTCAATCGGTTCAATATTTTTTTCTGAATGATGTCAACCAGGTCAAAAAACATTGTTTTGAGAAAAACGCGCGCTCGAGACTCTTGTGTTGATCTTCATTTTTCAACCTGTTCTTAAACGTTCTGAACAAAATAATATTTTTTATAACATTTCTACACATATTAACTACAAGAATCTGTAGTTTTTAGAAAATTGATGTTTTGAAAAAAGATGTGGTACTGACTCCTTAAAAATTCATGTCTTCTAGTATTTGAATCTGAAGTTTTGGGTGCGCTAGTGTCACGAACTCGTGAAAACAGGTAGCATTTTTAGTTGCATTTTAAATTGAACTTAAAAACAATTTTATCATTGTTTTTACTAGTTTAAAATAATCAGGGAATACAAAAAATAAATATTTGTCGGAAACTAAGTGCTGCATATAGAATTTTCGCCGTATTAAGTGAAAAAACACGTTTCGTGTAAAACTGTTTTTGGAAAGAAAATAATTATTTTACCATGTCATATAAGTTTCAACACATTACAAGCTAAAATTAAACTTCATTAGTACATGTAGCAAAATACTTGGTTAAAAAAATGCAAAAAAAATAGTAAATAATTCATGTATTAATCAGTAGAAATTTATTATAAGTTCATTTTCGTGTCAAGGTAAGTTAATCGAAGCTTATAATGTGTTGAAACATATATAACGTACTAAAACAATACCTCTTTTAACGAAAACAGTTTTAACATAGAACGTGTTTTTTCGCTGTATACAATGAAAATTTCACATGTAACACTTGGTTTCCGATAAATCTTAATTGTTTTCATCAACTAATCATTTTAAACTATGAAACAAATAATTAAAAAAAAAATCTTTTCAAACACAAATGAAAATGCTTCTTAAAAATCTTACCTGGTTTTCGCAAGTCCACATTTTGGCTGCATTGAAAAAATAGATGGCGTATTGTAGTGCAGCGGATCCCATTAATCCTTTTTTTATCGACAATTCAACTGTTTTCGAAAAAAAGCGAATGGCTTAAAAATGCAACTATTTGGTTTAAAATTTAGTTGTTTTTAGTTGGAGTTTAATCTTTTTTGTTTTAAAATTTGATTATTTGGTAAAAAACAATGTATTTGTTTAAAAATTCAAGTGTTTTATTGAAAATTCGTCGATTGGAAATGCAGCATATTTTGACTGAAAATCCTTAGACTTTAAAGCATTTCGTATTTAATTCAGTATGGTACCTACGTATCTGCATTAATTTTATTTAAAAGAATTTATTCCCCTATTTTCGTGAAAAATGAGTCTATTTCCCCTGTTTTGAGAGCATTTTTGTCTGTGAAGTCAGATAAAATGATAAAGGGCGGATGGACACTGAACCCTGATTTCTTTAAATTAATTTGTTCACAGGTGAAGAGGAAATTTTCGTCGTTCTTCAAGAGTCTGGTAATCGAATTAGATAAGGATTTGTACGGGCCCGACAATCATTTAGTAGAATGGCATCGCACGTTAACGACCCAAGAAACTGACGGTTTCCAGGTCAAGAGACCTGGGGATAAAAATGTCCGGTGCACAATTCTCCTATTACTGGACTATCAGCCCTTGCAGGTAATTTTAAATTCATAATAATGCTGCTGTCCTTAAAGTTGATCATTCGTTTCTTGAAAATAAAATATACTGGTTCCTTTAATGATTCTTTGCTCATTTACAAAATTCTTTTATATTGCAAAAAAAAAGACAAGAATCTGATTATCAAATTTGATCAATTTTAGCTGAAATTTTCAGAGGATGTGGAAATTTTGCATTAGAAATATTAGATTTTAATTGGCTTTTTATGTTTTGTATGTAAATGGTACGTTTTTATGTATTCCTTTAACAAAGTTACAATCCGTTATTGATACCTATATTGATTTTCATTAAAAACATTATTTTACGTTTGAAATAAAAATAAAATGTCATATACAACATCAATTCAACCTCTGGATTATAATATTATTATTAATTGGTATGTGAAAAGTACACTGCAACGGAAATATTTTGGAGCCTTTGAAGATAAGATTTTAGAAATGACCATCTCTGCATTTTAGATTTTTTTCTACAATTTTCATAAGGCAGAACACCAACGATTGCAACTATTTTTCTTTAAGTTTCTCGATCCTTTCTTTTTTATTTAATCAATCTTGAGTAGATTTAAAAAAAAATGTTTTTTTAATTGTGATTTAAAAGAAAAATAATAGAAATTTAAAAAAGAGAGAAAAGGTGAAGGAAGGAAGCGGATTTCGGGGTTACCTTATCTCCCTTTCCTCTTTTTTATTTTATTTTTTTTATTTGAATGGAGACATTCAAAAGTGTGTTGTCCAAATTCGATCGTTAGACAGGGGGGCCACTGGACCGGGGAACCGGAAATTTTATGAGACCGGGAACTGACAGTGAATTTATTTTTTGACCAGGAATTTACAAATTATTAGACAAAAAAATCTGCTTAAGTTTGATTTTAACAGTTTAAAAACATAATAAATTGAATTCTTATGTGTTTAAATTATGATATCGTTCAGTTTACAATGCTAAATTCGAAAATCTTTCATTAAAAAAATGCCTTTTTAAAAACTTAAAATATTGAAAATTAGAAGCATTTGAAATCGACAATTTTGGATACACAAATTTTTGGTTGATCAACTGCGAATATGAATTATAATGATTTTTAAAATTGAACTGTACATTAAGGATTAAAAAGCTAATAATAATAAAATTGATTTTACAAGACAATTTGGAAACAGTTGAAAATTTAAGATTTAAACTTTGTAAAATATTTTCAATTTTAAAATAACTTGCAAATAATATATTCATAATTATTATTAATTTGTTTTAATTTATTATTATTGATTATTATATTTAAATTTATTAAATTTCAAATATTGTTTTAGTCTAAAATTATAAACTTAAAAAAATAAAATAAAATTCGAACGTTGCAATTTTAATTGTTCTATTTGAAAACTTTTAATTTGTAAGTAAGATTGTTGAAGTTTGTTGTATAAATAAATATTGAACACCTATTATTCCTAGAAAAAGTTCGAGTAAGTTGAAGAGATTTTTTGAAGTTCTGAAATAATTCAAAATTAATGTAAAATTTGGAATTATTTCAAATAATTTGAACGAAGTAGCCACGTATACAGTAAAAATTCGACTACTCGTACAGAAATTTCAGCGCCAAAGGGGTTTAATAAAGAAAAAATAGATTTTTGCAGATATCAAACAAAAATTTTTAAGTCTTGTACGAATTGTAAAAGGCTTCAAAAGAATAAAAAACATTTTCTTAAAGTGCCTAGGAGAATTGAAAAAGATGTTTTATTTTGAAACATTAATTTTAAGATAATATTTAAGAAGATTTCTAAAATTCTCTAAAATGAATATGGAATATTTTTTATTTTGCAGGATTTTTTAAAATTAATAATAATATATATAATGAATAATTTTAAGTAATGACAAAATCTAAAACAACGTATAGATTTTGCAAGATTTTGAAATAAAATTTGGAACTAGTTTTTAAGGATTTTAAAAGTATTTAAAATGAAAATAATTGAACCTCTAAATTAAGAAGTGTTCAGTTTATAGAAAACTGTAATCGTTCAATTTTTAATGCTTCTAGCTTAAAATTGCTTAAAATGACTTGCAACTCAGTTTTTATTACTTCAAATGGAAAAATTTCTAGCTTTATAGTTCGAGTTTTTGAATTTCATTGGCGGAGGAAAATGTTTGAAAACCGGGAAATGACCGGGAATTTTTTTTGATTAAGGTAGTCCGGCTATTGGATCGATCAGATGAAAAATCATAAAAATGAGGTTTTTTTTGCGGAGAAATGTGTCCTCTTTCACTTAATTTTTAGGGGCCCTTTCCAGGTTAAAATCAAAAATGTAGCTAGAATCGAGTCAAACCAGCATTTAAATTTGCATTTTATTATTATATAAAAAACATTTTATTTATATTAATCAGCATAAAAATTTGTGACCTAATTTAGTAATTGATATCCTTGCCAAATTTTGTATTTAATTCCAAATTTCAGAAAAAAATGGACATAGCTTTGACTAGCTTTCCCAGTAGCCGGACTACTTAAAAGCGGCCTCCCTGGTTCGATTTGTGATCGAGTCCCTTTCCTTTCGAGTTTTATCAGTTTCTCTACTTTGAGAGAAATCTAAATTTTGATTTATTGTGAATTTTGTTTTTTCTATTTTGATTTTTTGTTTTCTAATCTTTAAATAATTTTGATTGCAGTTCAAACTGGACCCCCGCCTCGCTCGATTACTTGGAGTTCACACTCAAACCCGACCAGTAATCATCTCTGCTTTGTGGCAATATATAAAAACCCACAAACTTCAAGATGGTCACGAAAGGGAATATATCAATTGCGATAAATATCTGGAACAAATTTTCACTTGTCCGCGAATGAAATTTGCAGAAATTCCGTCACGCTTGAATCCACTGCTTCATCCCCCAGATCCTATCGTCATCAATCACGTTATTAGTGTTGAAGGTCAGTGTTAAGTTTTTTAAATTACATGCATAAATGTATGTACTTGATTTTAAAAACGACCAGGCCTCACCGACCGGTCCCTATATCCCCTATTGTACCTTGTATTTAGTTAAGGCCCCAAAAGTACCCTATTTTAAAGATTTGGTCCCTACGGTACCCTATATCATTTTTGAATTTTAATTATGGCTAGCAAAAATCTTTTTTTACATATCAAAATGAGTCTTCATGATTTTTTTTCAGATTTTTAACACCATATCTTCAGTTGGCAGAAACTTTTTGTAGTTTGAAATTCTGAAAACAGTGATTTTTTCGATATATTTCAATGTACGTTCACCATTTTTTCATCGAATTAGTTTTTAATATACGCATTTATTTATTTTGATGTATCAACAGATTTTCCAAGAATTTTATTGTAAAAGATAATTCCGGTGATCATTGTAGTTACGTAGAATATAATTTTTATTTTAAAATCGAAGTTTCGAAGATAATCAATAATTGGGGACAAAAATAAATTTTTTTATTATCTTTTTTAGGAGTCTTTTAGGAACTAAAAATTCCTATAACTGCGATTTTGGCATATCATTAAGCAAAATAATATGTTTCTAGCTTCAAAAAAAAAAGATCATGCTGTGAGATATTGCTTTTCCTTCTAAACTTATATGCATTCTTAGATCCTAAAAGACCCACGTAAAGGATAATACAAAAAATTAGGATTTTTTACCATTTTTTATTATCTTCGAAACCTTAATTTTGAAATAAAAATGATATTCTGTGTAACTATATTCATTACCAGAATTTTCTTTTACCATAAAAATGTTTGAAAATCTTTCGCGACAGGACAATTTTCTGAAGCTGGGAAAATATGAATTTACTTAATGATACGCCAAAAACTTAATGATTGTTATTTTTTCGTTTCCTTCTAAACATAGATATATTTTTAGGTCCCTAAAGACCCCTAAACGGGATTTTTTAAAAACATTTATGATTTTTCACCATTTTTTATTATCTTCGATTATCTTATTATCTTCACCAGAATTTTTTTGTTTGCTAAAAGTTTTTGATAATCGTTTGTTACATCAAAATGAATGAATTTGGTACAGTGAAAACTAATTCGATGAAGAAATGGCGACGCAACATTGAAATATGTTAAAAAAATAACTGTTTTCAAAGTTTCAGACTTCAAAAAGTTTCTGCTAACTGAAGATATCGTTTTAAAAATCTAACAAAAAAATCATGAAGACTCGTTTTGATATGTAAAAAAGATTTTTGCTTGCCATAACCTAAATTCAAAAATTTTGTTTGTTCGGCTCACCCTAATTTAAAGCCCATACTCTAACTTTTAATTATGTCACTTAATTACTTTAATTCTACCAATCGTGAACTTTTTAATAGATTTCAATAATTTGAAGAGATTTTTAAGATTTTAGGGTGTTTTTAAAACTTCTAAGGCATTTTAAATCTTCCCGTGTATTTTAATACATTTTCCAGAATTTTGGAAATTTCGTCATAGAGTTTCACGGAATATAATAATATTTTAGTGAATTTCAACGAATTTATTCACGAGAATGAAGTTATCTCGTAGGGTTCTAAAATTTTTGAAGAGATTTTAAATTAATCCTGAATTCTTATTAATTTATCCTGAGTTCTTTTAAATTCTATCGAATTTTTTTATATCACTTGAAGTCTTCCGAATTTACTCAATCCGAGTCCATGAATAGATTTTTTGGAAGTTTGTATTGAATTGAATCTGGATCAATGGATTTCAAAGCATTTAAAATATTGGAATATAATGCATTTTCAAGAATTTCGGAAGATATCGAACGATGTTACAGAAGCTTTTAAGATATTTTAAAAGATTTTACGTTATTTTACCAGATTTCCGAGGATTTCAATGATTTTAATGGATTTTAAAGGTCTCAAGGTATTTTAATACATTTTCCAGGATTTCAGGACATTTCACGGGATTTTATAATATTTTAGTGGATTTCAAAGAATTTATTTACGAGAAGTGATGTATTTCGTAGGATTTCAAAGGATTTTAAATATTTCAGGGAATCTTAAAGGATTCCAAGGAGTTTTTAATATATTTCAATAATTTTACGGGATTTAATAATAGTTTAGTAGATTTTAAAGAATTTATTCAAGAGAAGTGAGGTATTTCGTAGGTTTTGAAAGACATTAAGAGTTTTCACATTAATTTTTCGAATTCAACCTGAATTCTTATTTTTTTTTACTTTTTAAAAGTATTTATTTCATGCTGAGAATCAAGTGAATCAAATTCCTTGGGACTTTTCAAGAACTTTACAAATTTGTACAGGATTTCAAAATATTTGAAATTATTTTACATGTTTTAGAAAGACGATTCTTAGAATTTTGTTTATTTATAATAATAGTTTGAGGGGATTTCAAAAACTGATAATTTCAGGATATTTTAAAAGATTCCAAGGCATTTATTTCCAAGAGATTTGAGCAATTTCAAGTGATTTTCAAGGGTCTTAATAGCAAAAAAATTGTAATTTTTTAATGGATTTCAAAGAATGCATGTACAAGAAGTGAGGGATTTCGTGCGGTTTCAAAGATTTGAAGAGATTTTCAAATACTTTTTTGCAATTGATTTGAAATTCGCCCTGTATTCTTCTTAAAAAATTGAATTATTCTAAATCCTCTCAGTTATACTAAATTCAATTAATTTTTGTCATAATTTTAAATTGTTTTAAATTCGCCTGATTGCTTTTTAAATTAATCTTGATTTTTTACGAAATTCATTTAATTGTTCTCATCTTCTTTAAATTTCTCTAAATTCACTCCAAATTTATTGTAGTCAATAGAATGTTTTCGATTTTTAAAATCCTTCCAATTATTTTGAATTTATAACTTAAGTTGTTTTGCAGAAATTAGTCACTTTTTGTGTTAGAAATTAGGAGTTTGAAATTTTGAAGAGACTTAACTTTTTGGAACTCATCTTGAATTCTTTTTAATTCTTTGGATTGAATTCCATCGAATTTTGATCGATTATCTAAAATTCATCTAAATTCATTTCAATTTTACGGAAATCAATATAATTTTGTTGATTTCAAAAATTGTTGCGAATTCGTTTGAATTCTTTAGAATTGAACTTTAATTGTTTTGAGGTCTTATGAATTTATCCTGAATTTGTGATCATTTGAGCGGGGGGGGGGGGGGGGGGGGGGGGAGTGATGTCTGAGCCACTACTTACCTCTATCATCTTTTAACTCTTGTTTTTAGGAACCGAAACTAAGCAAACGGCTTGCTACGACATTGACGTGGAAGTTGATGATACATTAAAAACACAAATGAACAACTTCTTGCTCTCAACGGCAAGTCAGCAGGAGATTCAAAGCTTGGACAACAAAATTCACGAAACGGTCGACACCATCACACAGCTGAAAACGAATCGGGAGTTTTTCCTAAGTTTTGCCAAAGATCCGCAGCAATTCATCAACAAGTGGATCATATCACAGACGAGAGACCTGAAAACGATGACGGATGTGGTAGGAAACCCAGAGGAAGAAAGGAGAGCCGAATTTTATTTCCAACCCTGGGCTCAAGAAGCCGTTTGTCGGTATTTCTACACGAAAGTACAACAAAAGCGGGCGGAACTCGAACAGGCACTTGGTATACGGAACTCATAAATTTAAGAACAAGTTTACAATGCAATGTCAACAGTATTTTCTACTGGCGTTCACCGATTACACATATTCAATACGATTACTTTTCTTCAATGGAAATAACGAATCTTTCTCAATTTTGGACTTGAATCGAGAATATTTATTTAGTTATTTGACTGGGGTGATTGTACTTCAAAAAAGAAAGAGCGGCGTGTGTCAGTGGTAATCTTTGTATAATCAACTTCAAAGGAGAACCCTTTTGTAGATTATTTCGTAAATCAATTACTTTATATGATCTAACTTGTAATTTTATGATGATGATGATGATTATTATTATTATTATTGTTATTATTATTATTATTATTATTAGTATTAGTATTATTCTTTCATGGAATCATACGACTGATAAAATTGTCCGTGCACTTGTGTTTTATGAATGAAAATAGAAATGCGTGTTTATCAATTTTTTATTAGAAGATTTACTTAAATGAAAGTGCTTGAATATAGGCGTCTCAGACTTATTAATAAAGCGAGTTTTCAAATAATAATTAAGTCTGTAGATGGATCAGAAAGAAAAATATACATTGTACACTGTATTTATTGAGAAATTTTTACTATTGTTATTAAACCTATTTATTTAGAGGGCTGCTATGAGACTTGGAAGATGTACATAGAACAGACATAGACTTGTGAGAAAGATATGGGAAATCTGGAAAAGTCATGGAATTTACACAAAGTTATCTAATGCCCCAGGTACCTGAATTATCATTCTTTTTTTAATAATGTAAAACCTGTGTAAAAATTATAAGCATTTACAAACAAATTAATTAACGCTGTTGTTTCTACTCTTCACAATAGAAGAAATATTTATAAAAAACATTCACATTAAATTTGATTTTAATCTATAAACATTCTAAATTAATGAATCTGCTCTGGTAAGTTTTGAAAATAGAACAAATTTAAATTTATTAAATTTTTATTTAAATTATTTTATTTAAATAAATTTTATTTTATTAAAGGTAACTCTTTAATATCGAGCTTCCCCCCAAAAAAGTTTTAAAATTACATACCTTTAAAATTTTAAAGTATCGATCTTGAAAATTGGCTAATTTCCAATTTAAAATTTCGTGAAATTGGAAGATTTAAAATTGAAAACTGCGATCTTTTAATTTTTTAAATTCAGATTCGAGATTTTTTATTTATACATACAATTGAAGAATCTTCATTTGCAAATATTAAAAATTAGGCAATTTTCCATTATAAATCTTCATAATTGAAGTACATATTTTAAAAAAATCGTTGAAAATTAAATCACTTTAATCTATAAATATTCCAAATCAATAAATCTTCAGTTGTAAATCTTTAAAATTAAAGTATTAAAAAAAAAATTAAATATTACATACTTTATGATACACATCTTGAAAATTGGCTACTTTCCAGTTTAAATTTTCGTGAAATTGGAAGATTTAGAATTGAAAAGTGTGATTTGTTAATTTTCAAAATCATCCAAATTTCAGATTTTTTTATTTATACGTCCGTAAAATGGAAGAATCTTAAGATGAAAATATTAAAAATTAAAGAATTAAACATTACAAGTCTTCAGAAATGAAGTACATAATTTTTTAATTCGTTCAAAATTGATATCATTTTAATTTATGAATATCCCAAATTAAAGAACTTTTAAAATTAAGCTAGTAAAAAAGCTTCAAAATCACATACTTTATGATACAAATCTTGCAAATTGAATAATTACCAATTAAATATTTTCAAAAGTCGTTTTCAAATTTCGCAATGAAAAATTCTGTAATTTTAATGATTTACGTATACAATTCTTCTTTATTTGGACGATTTAGAATAAAGGTAAAATCTTGACTTTTGATCTTCAAAATCATGAAATCTTGGATTACAAAACTTTAAAGTTTAGAATTGTCCATTATAAATGTTCAAAATTGAACTGTATATTCAAAGAAAACGTCCATAAGTACGAGGGTAGTTCAATAAGTCCTTAGAATGAAGTATAAAAACAATTTTTTTTGGGTAAATTTTTTTTTATTTTTCAACATAATCTCCTTGGAGCTCTATACACTTGGTCAATCGCTTTTCAAGTTTTTTTAATCCTCCAGAAAAGTGCGTTTTCGGAAGTTCCTCAAAATAAGCACTTACAGAGGCAATGGCGTCTTCGTTGTCTGGAAATCTCTGTCCACCGAGCCATTTTTTCAAGTTTGGAAATAAGAAAAAGTCACTGGGGGCTAAATCTGGTGAATACGGTGGGTGTAAGACCAATTCGAATTTTAGTTCTTCAATTTTAGCCATTGAAACGAAGCACGTGTGAACTCGGGCGTTGTCGTGATGAAAGAGAATTTTTTTTCTCGCCAAATG
>NC_046662.1:89494263-89508614 GCF_010883055.1 Belonocnema kinseyi
CAGGGGCAGATGTGCCATGAACTGAGTCCAATTCATTTTTTATCTCATATGGAGTTAAACCCTTTAAATGAAAATGTTTGATTACCGCTCTGAACTTGTTTTGTTTTTTCATTTTTCTTAACGAACAATTTTTTTTTTCAATTGGTTATAAAAACACGTAAACTTAGAAGATGTGGACTGTGACTGCACCATATATCTAGTCGGGAGTGGTGCTGACTGAAAACAGATGATTTGGAGCGATTCGCGCGCCATCTGTTGGTCATTCTAAGGACTTATTGAACTACCCTCGTACACAATTTTAATCTATAAACATTTCAAAATAATGAATATGCAATTGTAAGTTCTAAAACTAGAAGAATTTTAAATTACAAACCGTTAAAGTTGAACAATTTTTGATTCGAAATTTTCAAAATTGAACTATTTAAAAAAAAGGTTAAAATGACATCTCTTCAAAATAGGAATCTTGAAAATTGATGAATTATCAATTTAAAATTTCCTGAATTTGAATGATTTGGAATTAACCTTTTGAATCTCCCAAAAAATTATCAAAATTTCAGAATTTTTATTTATAGATCTTCAAACGAGAACTAGAAGAATCTTAAATTTTGAAATCGTAAAATTTGAAGAATTTTCAATCATCAATCATTACAATTTAAGTACACATAAAAAATACTTAAAAAACGTTCAAAATAAATATCTAAAATATTTCTAATCACAGAATTTTAAATCTTTAAAATTCAGCGATTAAAACACCTGAAAAATTACATATCTTATGATATTATAAATCTTCAAAATTAAAGTACAACTAAAAAAATAAACGCTGAATGTAAATATTTATAAATATTACATATTAATGAATCTTCAACATTGAATTATTAAAAAAAAAAAACTTTAAAATTACATAACTTATAATATAAATATTGAAAATTGAACGATTTTCAATTCTATAATTTTCAAATTCATTTTTATCTTTTACAATGAAATATTCTGCAATTTTGATAATTTTCGTTTTAGATTCTTTTTTATGTGGAAGATTTAGAATAATTGAAGAATTTTTAGTTATAAATGATAAATTTGAACTATTAAGAAAGAAGCATTAAAAATTACATACCTTTAAAATATAAATTTTGAAAATTGAAGAATGTTTAATTTTAAATCTTCAAAATGAAACTATTTCAAAGAACTTTCAAAATAAGATAACTTTAAATTTTTTTAAATTTATTTGCTGTATCATCAGAGATTGTACCTTACCGACAGTAGATCAACCCTCCAAACCATGAAGGCAGAAAATCCACACATTATCGATCAAGTTAAAAATCTTCAATAAAAGAAAAATGCTTAACTTCTTAATAAGACTAGATGGAAAATAATGAAGTATAATAAGAATCACTCCCAATGGAGTGAAGATGGAATAGGATCATTTTTTCAAGAAATAATTTTAATTTAAAAATACTATTTTCCATCTAGTCTTATTAAGGGCATGTGACACAGCTAAATACCTATATTACCGACCACAGTTTTTCAGTTCACTGAATGTTTTTTTGAACCTAAGAACTTTTTTTGTAAATAAAATATCGAGCTGAAACTTTGGGCAATGTATTAGTGTACAATAAAGTACATTTAGGTACTGCATTTTGGTAGGAACTTTTTTGAAAATTATTTCATCTTTTTTCTGAACCTCAACATTTTTTGAACGTTCGAACTTTTTTTATACATAAAATATCGGTCTCAAACTTTGAGAAATGCAAGAGCCGAAAGAAAACTACGTTTAAGTACAAAGCTTAATAATAAAAGATGTAAAAAAAAATTTTTAACAATCAATTCCAATGGCATCAGCCGGTAACGTTGTACACTAAAATAGGAAACCTAGCGGCCACTAGACGAGGCTCTAGAGGGTTCGTATTTTCGTGTCCAACGTTACTGGCTGATGCCGTTGGAATTGATTGTTGAAATATATTTTTTTACATCTATTATTATTAAGCTTTGTACTTAAACGTAGTTTTGTTTCGGTTCTTGCATTTCTCAAAGTTTGAGACCGATATTTTATGTATAAAAAAAGTTCGAACGTTCAAAAAATGTTGAGGTTCAGAAAAAAGATGAAATAATTTTCAGTGAAGTTCCTACCAAAATGCAGTACCTGAACGTACTTTATTGTACTCTAATACATTTCCCAAAGTTTCAGCTCGATATTTTATTTACAAAAAAAGTTCTTAGGTTCAAAAAAACATTCAGTGAACTGGAAAACTGTGGTCGGTAATGTAGGTATTTAGCTGTGTCACATGCCCTTAATTTTAAAATAATTACTTGTACCATTAACGCCTAGCCAAAAAGTAGCGTTATGTTCTTGAATTAAGAGTTCTTATTCTGATCCCTCTAATAGCTTAATTGGAAAAGCACCTGACCGGAAATCAGAAGTTTTGTGGTTCGTTTCCCAATGGAGTGAAGATGGAGTAGGATCTTTTTTTCAAGAAATCATTTTAATAACTTTAAAACTAAAAACTTGAACGTTCAATGATTTAAATTTTACATTTTCAATTTTAATTTTTGCAACGAAAAATTCTGTAGTTTTAATGATTTACTTTTTAAATATTTGAATTTCGAAGATTTAAAATAATTGTAAGCTCTCTTGACCTTTGATGTTCAAGTTATGCAAAATGAATCGTTTTCAATTGTAAATCATTGAAATTGAGTGTTAAAAAAAACACATTTAAAATTAAATTTGTCTATATTATATACATAAGAATTGAAGAATCTTCAAGATATACCCATTTCCAAGGTGTTAACATTTTCTTCAGTACTGAAACCTATAAAATTGTACATTTCTTACAAATTATTTATCTTATGATAATATTTAACGTTTGTGAGAGAATTTAGTTTTATTAGCTACTATTTCATTTAACAATTGAGTTATAAAAAAATGAATACTTATTTTCTGTTTTAAAATTTCCCCACGAAGAGAAGAATGCCCATGCGCAAGACAAACGCGTCGTGCAGTTTCGTTCGTTTCGTTTCGTTGGAATTGCAGTAATTATATCGTTTGCATGTAAAAAGTTTAACGTTAATTATGGCAGCCGGTCCGATTGCGGAAAGAAATCAAGGTATTTAGATAAGAAATATCGCTAATGACATCCCTTACTTCTTTAAATTTATAATTTGCATCTCACCTCAGTATTGACAGAGTTATTAATGTCTTTTTGCGTGATATTTAAGGTTATGTCCTTTAACATGTTTGCCTATTTATTTATGTTTGTATCACTAAAAACTGTGCATTATTGTTCAGTAAATTCCAATTGTTGATACATATTTTATTATAAGCCTAAATAAATACATAAAGGATTTAAATAACAAGATTCATCGAAAAAATAATATTATAGGTTATGTACATGACCGTCAAAACGCTCAAAACTATCAATACGTCAAATTCTTTATCAATCTTCACTGAAAAGTTTTTCTAGTAAAATTATAAATGAAATGTATTCAACTAGTAATAAATCATCAACCTATTTATTTATTTAGTTAGTTTGAAACCCGGAATATTAAAATATATTATTTTTTATAGATGCCACAATTTATGTTGGTGGCTTGGATGACAAAGTCTCAGAATCCCTGATGTGGGAGCTGTTTGTCCAAGCGGGTCCAGTTGGTAAGAATTTATGCCTATTCCTTTATATCTGAATTATTATGCAAAAAAAGCAAAATAAATTTAATTAACAATTACATTTTACAGTGAATGTGCACATGCCCAAGGACAGAGTGACCCAAATGCACCAAGGGTATGGATTTGTAGAATTCATGGGCGAAGAGGACGCAGATTATGCGATTAAGATCATGAACATGATCAAACTTTATGGAAAGCCCATTAGGGTAAATAAGGCTAGTGCTCACCAGAAGAATCTGGACGTAGGAGCCAATATTTTTATCGGAAACTTGGATCCTGAAGTCGACGAAAAACTACTTTACGATACTTTCAGTGCATTCGGCGTCATTTTGCAAACACCAAAGGTATGTTCATTGTTTCAGAGCTGTGCAGTCCTTTCTTTAAATTTTCATTGCGAATTTGAACACTTGGAACATTGGATTTAGATTATTACAATTTTTTATGCAATTACAGAATAGGGGCGTCACCTTTTTTTTGGCTGAAAAACCATTTTTAAACTCAAAATTACACAAATAGCAATTATTCGAATGAGTCGAATTTTGAAGATTCGAGTTGACTTTTGATCCATTTTTTTCGCGAAAAGAGTAAATTGATTTAAAGATTTGTAAGATTATAAGAGCCGTTCATAAATCGCGTTTTCAATTTAAGGGGGTGGGAGTCAGTGGAAGTAACGTAAAGAACTTGAGATAATATTTAGTATGTTTCCTGTTAATAACAAATTTTTGGAATTTTGCGAAGAATGAGTTGGTTTGCAGCGGTACAGTTCAAATAAAAATTTAATAATTTTCAAAATCACTTTCATATGTGCAGACTTCACAATCCCCCCCCCCCCCTTCCACTTTTTTACAGATTTCTTTTTTCTCTTGTTTTAAACAAAACATCCCCTTTTTCTCGTATTAAAAAAATGTGATCTGAATTAATGGAACCCAATAATAAAATCAAACTACTTTTGGTTGAAAAGTCTCCTATTATATTTTTGGTTGGGACTTCATTTCGTTTATTTAAAAACTATACAATTTGGTTAAAACTTTAATCAACTTGTTGAAAATACAAATATTTAATTAAAAATGCATTTTATTGGTCCAGAATTCAACTTCTTGGTTGAAAGTTGAACTAAATTGTTAAAATATTATTCGTTTGTGTGAAGATTCATTTCTGGTTGAAAATTTAGCTATCCAATTTTGTTGAAACTTCATATTTTTTCGGTTTGAATTCTACTGTTTTTAATAACAAATAAAAAATTAGTTGATTGAAATATCAGGTATTGTATGTTTTCTTTAGCATTCGTCTTCTTGGCTTAAATATTCTACAATTTGGTAGACAATTAAACTATTTGGTTTAAAATTAACTTTTTTGGTGGAAATTCATATTTTTGTTTGAAAATTCAATTATTTGGTTGAAAATTCAATTATTTATGAAATCCTAACTATTTGGTAGAAAATTAACTTTTTTGTTGAAAAATTATTTATTGTTGAGAATTCGTATTTTTAGCTTCTAAATTTAACAATTTTGTTTAAAGTTTGTGAATTTTGTTGAAAATTGTTTTTGGTAGAACAATTATTCATCTTCGTGAAAAATTCATCTTTTTGATTGAAAATTTAACTATATAATCATCTTTTTTGCTAAAAAAATTCCACTTTTTTGTTAAAAGTGTAATTTCGAATTGAAAATTCACCCTTTTCAGTTAAAAAAAAATAACTTCTTTTAGTTGAAAATTTACCTTTTGGAGTGAAAAGTCATCTCTTTAAGTAAACAATTTTTTGTGTGTGAAAAATTTAACTATTTTGTTGAAAATGTAATATATTTCTACTATTATGAATTAATTATTATATTTAAATTTATTGAATGTCATATATTATTTTAGTCTCAAATTTAAGAATTTGTAATTTTTTTAATAAGAAACAGATCAATTGCTTAGTGTTCGTAAATATTTAGATGTTCATTAAAATTCAGTAATTAAAAAATAAATATTCAAAACTAACAAAAAAAACAACTAAAACTAAAAAAGTGTGAAAACTTTAATTTTAAAATAAAATTGTTCAATTTTGTTGCATCAATAAATATTGAACACCTATTATTCCTAGAAAAATGTCGAGTAAGTTAAACAAATATTTCGAAGTTCTAAAATAATTCAAAATTAATGTAAAATTTGTAATTATTTCAAATCTAGAAGTTTTGTAATATTTGTGAAAGGCTAAAAAAAATCATTTTTTTTATTTTGAAAAATTAATTTTCGGAGTATATTTAAAAAGATTTCCAAAATTGTCAAACATGAATCTAGAATATATTCAGGAAATATCTTTTATTTTGCAAGATATAAACGAAAATTTAGGAAAAATGCAAATAATTTCAAAAATGTTTAGAAATTATGAAAAAAAAATTTAATCTGAAAAACTCCAAAACACCGTGTAGATATTGCAATGGAAAAATGTTTAGCTTTAGAGTTCGAGTTTTTTTTTAATCTCATTGACCGTGAAAAATGTTTGCGAACCGGTAAATGACCAGGAAGTTTTTTCTTTGATTAAAACGGCCATCCTAAAAAAAAAAGTGAACTTACTGAGAATCTTTTTTTGTCTGCAGATTATGCGAGACCCTGAGACCGGAAACTCGAAAGGCTTCGCTTTCATCAATTTTGCATCCTTTGATGCTTCCGATGCATCAATAGAAGCCATGAACGGGCAATATTTATGCAATCGACCAATCAGTGTCTCGTACGCATTCAAGCGCGACGCGAAAGGAGAAAGGCATGGAAGTGCAGCCGAGAGACTCTTGGCAGCTCAAAATCCACTGAGTCAAGCGGACAGACCGCATCAACTGTTCGCTGATGCGCCACCCTTGGCACCTCCGCCGATGGCGCCTCATCAACAACATCATCATATGATGCATCATGGCATGGTGGTTCCACCACCGCCGCCTCCAAGTGCGCCCATTCCTCCCATGGGACATCCGCCACCGCCCCCAGTGCCGCCTCCACCCCAGGGCGGCTTCCCCCAGTCAGTAATTCCACCTCCGCCTCTACCACCCATGAACATGTCGCATCCGCCTTTGCCACCCGGAATGCCGCCTCCACTTCCTCCAATGCCTATCCAGGCTTCCCAGGCCCAACAAAATGCACAGAGGATGATGGCTCCACCACCGCCTCCATGGGCAGTCGGCGGTCAGGGACAGTATCCCCAATTCCAACCTCCACCTCCAAGGCCACCTCCTGGCTGGAGGCCACCTCCACCTCCAGTTCAGCAAGGTGCTCCACCTCCGCCGCCACAATTTAGGCCACCATTCCCACCCAGAGGTCCACCACCTCCACCTCCTCCTCATGATGGGTCGGGATTTTAGATTGAGTGACTATGGAAAGGTTTCATTTTATACGTGTATGTATGTTCTTCTTAATATTAAATAACAATTCTGACTTTCGATCACTGTTTTTATATCTGAGTAATGCCTGTCTCTAATTATATTCAAATATAAATAGTTTATTCCGGTGTCTTTTAATATATTTTCATTGTATTAACTTTATCCAAAATGTTGAGAGTCCATTGAAAAAATTATATATTTAGCAAATAGTTTCAGTTTTAAAAGTAATTTGACAAAATCATAGTTACTGGACAATATATTTCTTTAACGGAAAGTATGCAGAAATTGAGTTTTGCAGGCTGGCCGCTGAATCGGGAAACCTTGAATTTCCTGAGACCGGGAAATGACAGTGAATTTATTTCTTGACAGGAAATTCAACAAATTTTCAGAAGAAAAATCTGTCCACGATCGATTTTAACAGTTTCGTAAATAATTAAAGTGCAGTCTTAAAGATACAACAAATTAAAAGCGTTTGAAATTAATTTTTTTTTAGAAAAACAGTTTTATTTTATCAACTGTAAATATAAATAAATTATTTTTAAAATTGATCTGTACTTTAAGTATAAACAAATGAACAATAATTGATTTGAGAAAAATATTCTAATCGAAGTTTGAGAATTTTCAGATTGTAACTGTTTCAATTCGAAATTCTTAATAAGAATTGAAATTACTATAATATCATTTATTCCGATAATTATATTTTTAAATAAAAATTGTAACGATTCATCAATAAAATATTTTTAATTCAAAGTTCTAGGTCTTCCTTTATACTATTTTTTATGTTAAATTAAAAATATTGTTTAAGTATAAACTATTTCATTTGAAACCCATTTAATTTGAAAATTTATAATTTAGAAAAATATTAAGTATTTAATATTTAGCAATATTTCACTGTTAATTTAAGACGATTACATTGAAACGAAATACTTAAGAGTAAAAAATTTGAAACTGAATTGTTTTAAATAGAAAGCTTTAAATCTCTAGAATTTTGAAGAGCTTTTAAACTTTCAACGTTACAATTTTAATTGTTCTATTTAAATAATGTTTGATTACTATGTGAAATTATTAAATTTTGGCATATAAATAACAATTGGACACTTATTATTTGTAGAAAAAATTGAGTAATTTTAAGAGATATTTAGAATGTTTGAAATTATTAAAAATTAATTAAAAACTTGAAATGATTTCTAGTAATTTAAATGGCCAACTTCTAAATATATTTTTAAATTTCTCGATTTTTTCCTACAAGTTTTGGAAAATTCTGCAAATTAAATAATAAATTCAAATTTGAAGCTTTTTTTTTTAATTTTGCAGGATTTTCCAAAAGTTGTAGGAAAAATTCAGTTCATCTTAAAATACATTTAAAAGTTCCGACAAAATTTCAAAAATCATTTTATATTTGGGAAAATTTAAAACCACTTCCAGATTTCCCCAGATTTTGAATTAAAATTTTTAAGTTTTTCAAGTATGCTTAAACTGCTTAAAATGAAAATAATTTAACTTCTAATTTAAGAACTGTTAATTTAAAGAAAATTTTATTTTTCAATTTTTAATGTGTCTAGCTGAAAATTACTTAAAATAATATGATTTTGAAAATATTTAAATTTGATTGCTTGATGCTTTAATTTAGGTTATTGGAAATGTTAGCGTTGATTTATATTTTTGGAACTTAGTCTGAATCTTTGAACTCTATAATTTATAAAAGTTCTACATTTAGCAGTTTATCTGAATTTCCTTTAAAATTGTTCAATTGAAAAGTGTTAGTACCTTACATTATATATGTGTAAATTATTGAGCATTTGAATACACAATTTTCTAATTGAAAAACTTTTAAACTTCAATTTTAACAGTTTAAGATTCTAAAGTTCCACTTTCAGTGCCTTCATTTGTTGTTTATTTTTTATTATTTTAAATAGAAAAATGTTTTCAATTTCGATACCTAAGGATTGCATAGACTTACGTATATCAGGGTGCCTACTAAGGTGTGTCGAAAAAAATAAATTTTAGAAATCTAATTTGGAACTATGTGAAAAAGTAGTAAATTAGGAGCATTAAGTGTAAATTATTTGGTTTCAATTGATCAAGGCTTTCTGAGCGCGCGTTATGAAATTGTGTTTGAAAAAATGATAATTTTCATAGGTTTGAAATGATTGTATGTTTACATTTTTTTTCGAGGTCTTACATCCAAAAAGTCTGGAAGTTCTTTAATGAATGTTCTCTAGGAAATAATTTAGATTTAGTGGGTCCCTATTTTCAAAAAACATTTTTGAAATGTTCTGAAAAGTTAAGAGAATTATTTCAGATGTTTGAGGCCTTTCTATTCATGCAAATAAACTAGAAAGAAATTTGACATGCTTAAAAATAGATAATTTGAAAAAAGTTACTGAGTTCTTAAAAAATTGACTTTGCTTACATTTATTAATTTTCAAGTATGTCAAATTTTTTTCTAGTATATTTACTTGAGTAGAAAAGCCTCAAACCTCAGAAATTATTCTTCCCACGTTTCTGTAGATTTTAAATATTTTAAAAATAGAGGCCTGCTAAACCTAAATTATTTCCTAGAGAACATTCATTTATGAATTGTCAGATTGAAGATGAGGAAGGCCCCAAAGAACATAAAAAAAATTAAACACAATAATTTCAAATATATGAAAATTAGAATTTTTTCAAACACAATTTCATAACGCGCGCTCAGAAGACCTTAATCAATTGACACAAAAACATATTTGCTTTTTTGGGGTTCCAATTTAGTATTTTCACATAGTTCCAAATTCGATTAAAAATTTGTTTTCGACCCAGCCTGGTGTCTACACAACCTGGAATTGCCAGGGAATTTGTATATACCTGGAAAACCCTGGAAATATGAGGGAGTGTTTTTTGAAGTCAGGGGATTTTTTCGAGAGCTTACTTCTTTTTTTTTCTCGAAGTTTTCGCTATTTCGAATTAAATTAGACGCGCCGAGAGCGTTTATAATTTCCTTAATTCAAAGTACAAGAACTTTCATTTTATAAAATTAAAAAAGATGTATACCCCAACTCTGAGATGGTTAAAGCCAATGAAAATTGACGGTTTTGTCAAGTATGTTTTCAAAAGTAGTAGGAAGTAGGAGCTAATGTTGATACCAAGTCAAATCTAAAATTTCCTTTTGACGTCTGAAGCTGATTATTGTTATTTATTTATAATATTATTCTTACGAATTTTTTTTATTTATTACGCTATCACCTGAAAACTGAGTTTTTCGATTATTTGACATTTTCATCATTCGAATCTTTCTAATGTCATAAAGACAGCTGCGGGATTTCGACGTCAGCAGTTAAGTCAGTAGTTAAAGATCAAGCAAAAGTACGCTTCTGAGGTCAAAAATGTTATCTAGTTCCGAGGAAATAGATGTGACAGGTGCTAGACTCAAATTCCCGCAAAGTAGAGCAGGATCGGCTGCGTATTGCTATAAAAAATGTAATCTCAAGTTCAAATAAAAAAATGTATTATCAAGATATGAGATCGCTGAAATGCCTCTAAAAAGAAGATTGTCTTTGCATCTTACAAAAAAGAAAAAGAAGTATAACTTAAGCTAAAATTTTAACGAAAATCAAAATAATTTGTTTTATTACCCAGGATTGCTGTAGATCAGGGAATCTAAACCTGGTCAGGGGAGGAAATTTTCGGCAAACTGAGGTTGGAGTTACTTTTATTATTTTGTTGAAAATTCAACCATTTTTTTTTTAAATTTCAGAGTGGCCGCTAGACCGGAAAACCGGAAATTTTATTTGACCGGGAAATAACAGTGAATCATTTTTTGGCTGAGAATTTTACAAATTTTTAGAAAAAAATTCTCTCAGTTTGATTTCAAAAATTTTTTAAATCATCAGTTGAATTTTATTCTTTCAAATCATGATATCATTCAGTTTACAGTGCGTAATTCGAAAATCTTTTACTTACAAATTTTCCGTTTTAGATATTAATTTTTAAGCATACATTTTTCATTTAAAGAATTTTAAAATACAGTTTTAAAGACTTGGATGATTACAAATTAGTGGCATCTGAAATCGACAATTTTTTGATAAAAAACCTTTACAGTTGATCAAAAGTGAATATAAATGGTTACGATTTTTTAAATTCAACTATAATTTAAGGATTAACAAGTGAGTAATAATGGATTTTCCCAGACGATTCAGAATCAGTAAAAAATTTATGAATTTCCAGATTTTAGCGTTAAAAATTTAATTTTTTCAATTGGAATTTTGAAATTCTTAGTGTAGTTAAACATATTTAAACGCCTGATTAAAACTTTATAAACTATTTTCAGTTTTAAAATAACTTCTAAATAATATATTCATACTGAAGGCATTTATCAAATTAAAAATAATGTTTAAAACTAAAATTTGATATTTTGTTTTCAAGAAATATATGAATTGCTGATTATTTAAAAATACTTGATTGTTTATGTAAAATAGTTAATTATAAATAAAATATTCCAAACATTACGAGAAACTAAATATTGAACGTAACAATTTTAATTGTTCTATTTGAAAAAATGTAATTTACAAGTAAAATTCTTGAATTTTGATGTATAATAAATATTGAACATTCTAAAATGTCTAGAAGAATTTCGATTAAGTTGCAGAGTAGAAAACAGAAGAATAAAAAACATTTTTCTTAAGATTTCTAGGAAAATTGAAAATGACTTTATCTTGAAGAAATAATTTTAAGAGAATATTTAGAAAAATTTTCAAAAATATTTTCGATTTTACAGGATTAAATAAAATAGGAAGAATTAGAATCATTATAAAAGATATTTAGAAATTCTGAAAAAATTTCAATGAAAATTTGAGTAAATGTAAAACAACATATAGATGTTTCAAAATTTTGAAATAAAATTTTGAGGCTTTCTAAGGATTTTTAGGCTATTTAAAATGAAAGTAAAATTATTTAGCTTTATATTTCGAATAAGTTTATTTTATTGACCTTAAAAAAAGTTTGCGAACCACAAAAAAGCCGGGAAATAACCAGGATTTTTTTTATGTAATTAAAGCGGCCACCCTGAAATTCATTTCTTTTAGTTGAAAAATCAACTGTTTTGTTGAAAATTCAATTTTTTCGAAATTAGTTTTTTGGTTAAAAATCACAACTGTGGTTGAAAATTCATCTATTTTGGTTTGAGGATTCAACTATTCAAACCGAAAATTGATTTTTTATAGGTGAAAGTTTGTATTTTTTGATAGAAATTTGATCTTTTGGGTGAAAAATTCAATTATTTGGTTAAAAAATAATTTCTTGGTTTGAATACTTATTACTTAAATTAAAAATGCATTTTTTTTGTTGTTGAAAATTCAACTACTTTGTTGAAAAGGTTTTTTTTTTAACTGAAAATTAAACCATGAGGCCATTTCCCTTTCGGGTGTAGGCGGTAGGAGTGAAGTAATGTGAGGAAGGAGGTATAGGTTTTTTAGATTGATCTAACATTCTCGTGTTAATTATTTAAATAACACTTTCGTTCTGCAATACTGCTCCCAACCAGGCTGATGATCAATCTCTCCAGCAATCACCCTTAGTGAAGAATCTCACAAAGTCGTCATGCGAGGTTCCCCACTGGGGTCCATTATTTTTTTTACTGAGAATGTAAGCATTCCATTCTTAATTGGAAATTTATTTTTATTAGTATTGTTTCAGTTGCAAGAATCAATTCTTTTGGTGTAAAATTATATTTTCGGTTTGAAAACTCAGCAGTTTTTCAGTTAATTCGTCTATTATTAAAAAAAAATTTAGGTGCAAAAATTAGGTTTGGATTAATATTATTGATCTCTTAGATGTAGGATGATTTTTATTAATAGAATATAAATTTAGAACGGTTAGCGAAAAGTAAAACTTGGTCACAGAAAAGTTTAGGAATTCCGAAGTTGGGATTGTGTAGCAACAGTGTTACTTACTAAAAAATAAAAATTCGAACAAATCCTTTTAACACAACATGTAATTTTTAAACTATTTTTTTATGCAATAAACTCATTTTCCAGAAAAATGAAGGTTAATGGTTTTCTGGTGCTGTACTGCCATCCTTCAACCGTGTATGAAATTCTACACTCCTGTTTGTTTCAATTTAATTTAAGGCCATGTGATGAGTGGGTCACGTTTCCTACCTTACCGCCACTTTTTTTATTTCCCAACTTATATTTACATGAAACGCCTCATCGAGTTGAAAATTTGTCATATTTAACCAGAAACAATAAGAATGGAGGGTCTGGTCTTAAATTTGTATAATTATGAAAAATGTTTTTTGTTGTAAATATTTTTTTTGCGTTTTTTATAATTATTAAAGTTTAGGACCAGACCCACCTTTCTTAGTACTTCTTATTTAATATCCCAAATATCCATCTCGATGTGGCGCTTCGTGTGAAAATAAGTTGGGAAATAAGAAAGGTGGCGATAAGGTAGGAATCTGGTCACGTGACCCACTTGTCACATGGCCTTAAATTGTTCATTATTTTCAAGCTATCAAATGATATGTTTGAAAATTTATATTGGTTTAAAGTGATTGATTTTTTAACATCCGGTTTGCAATATTCAATTAGGTGGTAATTGTTTGAAGCTGGAAATCATTTCTAGATTCTTTTCATCTTTTAGAGAAGATATGTATTAAAGAACGCTCGGCTTGCAAAGAAAGCCGCAGACGTGATCTTTTTTTTTGCGCCCAAAATTTCACTAAACAAAGGTAGTGATCCCAATATGAAATAAAATAGCTATGACCACCGAATATTTGGCTAATTTCGAAAAAACGGCATTGAAAAATTCCATGGGCAAAGCGTTGTCCTACTAGGTAGTACTTTACAGGAAAAAAACATTTTCGATTGGATAAAAATTGACAGACGTGGGGAGGGTACATTTCCGGATTTTGTTCCGGTAGTTCCTATTTCGAATGTACTAAACTGCTTTCGTGAGGATGAAACCATATTTCGTTCTATATGTTCGTGATATATTTTTTTATGATCTATCGAATGGTTAACCATTTTTTCAAAAATTGAAAATTTAACCCCTTTTTTCAAAATAAAAAATATTTTTGATTTTTTAAAATTTCAACCTATGTTTTTGCTTGATCTCAAAATAAACACCAAGATGCTATGCATCGAAGGATTCGACTTATCTCAGTTTTGAGACGGAGCCAGACTTCAATTTAAGTCTTGGAGACAAGTTTATTTGCCTTGAAGACATAAATTTATCTCTTGGGTCGAATTTTTACGACTCCAACACGAGCGGTTTTTAACTTTGAGTGTATACCTGTCCTGACAAAAAGGGTCATTCTAACTGTATGAAAGCTAATATTTGTTAATGATAAAACAATCTTTTATAT
>NC_046662.1:89508714-89520118 GCF_010883055.1 Belonocnema kinseyi
CATGGCACGCCCTGCAGCTATCATCGGGAATGTCTTGGCTCAAAATGTGGCGACGGTATGTTAAGGTGGAAATGACACCGTCTTAGCATGCCAAAATGAAACCCTCCGTACCAGACTTCAATCCGGGCGATTTAAGGTAAGCAAACGTTAGCTCACACGACATTGACTGATCCTCCACATTTCTGTGGGAGATACCGTGCATCCTTTTATCGAGCGGCTGTTCACGAAAGTTTTTCTCTTGTGCTTTCTTAATCCGGGCTTTCAGGAATGAGTACTCGAGATAGATAAGATTTGATGCATTTTGTTCACCCGTATTACTGAAGTTAAGTCCGAGTGTTTGAGCAGCCTCCTCCGCTGCTTTGTACAGAAGCGCTCCTTTGCCCACTTCTTCGTGATTCCTGAACATTTTAAGAAGAGGATCTCTTCCATTTGCGACTCTACGTGCTGTACCCAGAATAATCCTGTTGTGAAGACCTTCAAGACTCAATATTCCGCAACCACCTTGACGGCGTGCTATGTACAGTCGCGGAACAGAAGACTTAGGATGCATTCTTTTGTTCATGTGTATAACCTTTCTTCTCCCGATATCAAGGGATCTGAGCTCGTTCTTCGTCCATGGAACTACTCCAAATGAATAGAGTATTACCGGGACGGCAAGCATTTTCGTTGCAGATACTTTGTTCCTCGCCGACAGTTCGGAAGACTAAATTTGCCGCAAGAGACGTTTGTATCTGCTTCGAAGAGTATGTCACATTCTGAATGCGGCTCTGTGGCACGCCCCGGTATGTATAAGTCGCTCCAGCGCAAAGGTGTCGTATAGCGCTTCTATCAACAAGCTCAGGATCTTCAGGGATGCCATTAAGTTTTCCTCGCTTCAAATAAACCTTGGCGCATTTGTTATGTATTTTAAGCATGCGAGTGGCATATCAAATGATTCCTTATTTATCAAAGAATACGTGGCTTTTTTCAAAGCAATCTAAATTAAAGTTACTTGGTGCTGTGGAAGCTAGCAAACGACTGAAGATGCAAACAGGGTCACATGACCATGTAATAAAGTTTTTACACTAGATGTATCTACAAATATGCTTTATGCTTGATAACTTGGCGTATTTTTCGAATCCCCAACACTTTCCCTCAAGCAGAAAACATATTATTTATGCACTTTCACTTATATAAGTCCAAATTCCTCGACGCATCTTCGATGATTTGATGGAGACAATGGTTTTTTTAAAACATCAGCCAACATTTCGGTTGATTGCAAATTCTCCAGTTCGATGAATCCAGTCTTCAAAGTTTCCCGCATGAAATGATGCCTGACTTCAATGTGTTTCGTTCTACTATGAAGCACTTGACTTTGAACTAACTTCTGTGCATCTTAATTATCATTAAAGATCTTGAGTTTGTCAGACGTTTGGAAACCTAGTTCCAGCAGAAACCTTTTCAAATACATTGCCTCCTTCGCAGCTTCTGCTAGGCCCATGTATTCTGCCTCGGTGATAGAGAGAGCCACGGTTCTTTGCTTTTTGGCCTTCTAGGAAATGGCTGCATTCCCAAATATGAAGACGTGTCCTGTATAAGATCTCCTGTCATTTATGCAGTTGGCCCAGTCAGCATCGACAAAGCCTTTCAGAGGACTTCCTGTCCTTTGATACTTCCAGCCCAGAGTCTTTGTCCCACGTAGATACCGGAGAACTCGTTTTGCTGCGATCCAATGTTCCCTTCTGTAACAATTGTTAAATTGGATCAGCCAAATTACTGCATACGAAATACCTGGTCTCGTTGCGATTGCAAGATACATTAATGCTCCAATTAGTTCCCTAAAAACAAACTGATGTAGATATTCTGCGAGATTTCGATGACGTCATCCGTTTGACTGAACTCCATCCCTAGACAACGTTTCACTTTCCCCAGATCCTTTATGTCGAAATACTCATTTAGCTCTTGTTTAAAATCGTTGAACCAATTTACATTTCTCGATGCTATCTGCATATCGTCGACATATGTTGTCACGATCAAGTAATCATCTCCTCTTCGTGAAATGTAAACACAAGAGTCTGCATTTGAGGGTTTCAAGCCAAGCATAAGAAAAACTTCTTCAAGCCTTTTATGCCACTGCCTCCCGGCTTGCTTGCTTTTCTCCTTCTTCAATTGCCTGCATCATTTTCACAGATTTTCCTTGTTTCTCTTTAGCTGCAATCTTCGGTAATAATTCTTGCAACATCTCTGGTACTTCTTTGAAAATCTCTTCTTCGATAGTTCCACTCAAAAATGCTGTTGTCACATCCAGTTGATGAACGACGAAGCCCGCTTCGACTGCCAGTGCCATCAGGAGACGTATTGACCCTAAACGTGCTACTGGAGCAAATGTTTCGTTAACCCCCTACCGCCCTTAAAATTTTCTTTTGCTCTGATTTTGGAGATTTCTAAACATGTTATTTCTATGGCGGAGTGTACAAAAAACTAATACTTCAGCTTATTAACGTCCGGACTAGCATGTAAACCGGTGCGTTAAAAAATTCTATTCATCTCAAAGTTATATTTCAAAAACTTAAAGGCTGCTGAACGTTACATATATATTACTGTGGGCGGTAGAGGGTTACAGTCAACCCCAGGTTGTTGAGAGTAATCTTTTGCGATCAAGCGTGCCTTTCTTCTTTCTATCGTTCCATCGTTTTTGTACTTGTTGGTGAGAACAATTCTGCATCCAATAATATTTTTATTTTCAGGTCGATCTTTCAAATCCCACGTTCCATTGTTGATCAATGCCTTGAATTCCTCTTGAATTGTACTTTGCCATTCATCCGCATGGCATCAGCTGAGCGCTTCTTTGACTGGAATTTCGGCAAGACTGGCATAATCTTGAACACTTTCAGCTAATACTCCTTGCACTAAATTAAATTGTCTGCGAGGCCTTCCGGGTTCACCTAATCTCAAAATACGTGGTCTTCCAGTGCCTCTCACCCTTGGAACTTCAAAACCTAAAAAAGGTTCCTCATCGGATAAATCATTGACTTCGTCTTCAACTTCGATGTTGTCTTCTTCTTCTGGTGATTTTATTGGATTTACTTCTACCCAATGTTGATCAGTAGGTTGATTCAGGTCCATTATATCAAAAATATCTTCTGAAGAAAAGTCTTTTTGCATTTCTTTCAAGCTGAACTTGTTAACGAAGGTTACGTCTCAAGAAACTTTAACTTTTCTATCTTCTGGTATCCATACTCGATAACCTTTCTGGATATCTTAATACCCGATAAAAATTCCTTCTTTTCCGCAAGAGTCAAATTTCCCCCTAGTTGAATCCTTATTGTAGATAAATACCTGACATCCAAAAATTCTGAGATGCGATAGGTCCGGTACCTTTCCTTTCCATTCTTCATAAGGAGACTTTCCTTCCAAACTCCTAGTAGAACATCTGTTTCGAACATGATTTGCAACTGCAATTGCTTCTGCCCAGAACGAAGGCGGTAGGTTACAATTAGCCATCATGCACCTGGCTGCTTCGACAAGAGTGCGGTTTTTCCGCTCGGCAACACCGTTTTGTTGCGGAATGTACGGCACTGTGAGTCGGCAAACGATTCCACATTCCTGGAGATACTTGTCAAATTCCTTTGAACAGTATTCCCTCCCGTTGTCCGATTGAATCACCTTGATTTTCCTTTCCACTTGGTTTTCAGCAGTAGATTTAAAAACTTTAAACGCGTCTAAAATGTCACTTTTGTGTTTCAAAATTTTATTTCACACCACCGCATAGAATCGTCTATAAACGTAGCGAAGTACCTTGCTCCACCAAGGGATTTGACTCTCATCGGACCACAAGTATAATTGTGCACAATTTCGAGAACTTTCGTGCTTCTTAATGACCCTTTTGTAGGCGACACCTTTTTCTTCACTAACAATACTTTTGAGACACTTTTCAATCAGATATCCCAACCGCTTATGTCACAATTAGATTTTTGACAAAACCTGATCCTCACTTGATACAATCGCGACTTCAGAACCGTCTCGAACTCAATATAATCCGCCTCTCCGATCTGCGATCATCTTGACGTCTTCATCTTCGTCGTGAGGTACTCGAACAACTGCACAGTTTTTTCGAAAAATCACTTCATATCCTTTGTGAGTGATTTTCCTGTGGCTTGCCAAATTCAATTTCACGGAATCACTTTGGCTTTTGTTTACAAACAGTTTCTCTTCACGGGCCATGTGTGACGTGCAGCCACTATCAAGGCACCATCTGCTTTTATTGCCACATTGCTTCACGCTTAGATCATTCTCATTTCGAAGAGTTACAAGGAAACTTAATTCTTCTGCCATACTTGCCTTTTGTGAACTTTTATCAATGATCTCATCACAATCCTTGGCTTTGTCTCCGACCTTCAAACATCGATGTCATTTGTAAGGAAAACTGCTCTTAGAACTCTCGCCATTCTTCGGACCAATTCGTGGCTCTCGGCCTGGCTTCCCGAACTTCCCCTTTTTCTGATTACCCCCTCCACTTGGCTTCACAAACATGGCGTTCGGAATTCCCTCTCTGATTTTCGATACACGCGCATCAGTTTCCTCGATTATTTTAATTTTAAGCATTTCCGGCTTTGGGTACTCGTCACGCGATTCTATCGCGCAGCTAAAATTTTCGTAAGTGGAGGGAAGACTGTAGAGTAATAATACACTCAACAGATCTTTATGGATCTTAATTTCCATTTCCTGAAGCTTATCAACCGCTTCAAAAAAACTTCTGATATGTACTCGAACGTCGCCATCATCCGCCATCTTTTGAAGAGGCAACTGCTTCAAAAGTCTTCCTTTTCTAGCCGGTCCACTTGACTGATAAATAGATTGTAATTTCAACCATATTTCATTTGAAGTAACACAGCTTTTGATCTGCTCAAGCTCCGATGGGATGATGGTGAATATCAAATCTGAACGCGCTTTTCGACCCGCCGCATCACATGCTGACGCTGCCGCTTGAGAGGCCGATAGAGCCGCTTCATCTGCACCTGTAACTGCTGGTTCACTCTTTCATCAATCACATATTCCCATGTATCATTACGAACAAGAAGTGCTTCAACTTGCAACTTCCACGTGTTTTAATTGTCTTTTTTTAAAGTTTCAATCCGCGTCTAATACGTTGAGGCCATTTTGAAAATAGACCGCACGCTTCCTCTCGAACCAGAACACAACGAACACGTTTTACTTATTACTCACGATCGCGAGATCTGGGTCCATATAACCTAATGGAACTGAGGATCGAAATTTCGGGTAATAATCAATGATAAAAAGAGATGTGATCTTTAGACTTCCGTATATTGTTACAATCTAAATGAAAGTTACTTGGTGCTACGGAAGCTAGCAAACGATTGAAGATGCGAACAGGGTCACATAACCATGAAATAAAGTTTTTACACTAGATGTCTCTACAAATATGCTTTATGCTTGATAACTTGGCGTATTTTTCAAATCCCCAACAAAAAAACCAAACAAAAAACTTGTAGATGTTATATTTTATTGTTTATCAGGCTGTTACTTTTTTCCTAATTAAGCCACGGATACCGACGAAGTGCCGACGCATTTCCCATTTTATCGAGAATACTAAAAAAATTTTAAATTTAAACAATGCCGATTAGAAACAAAGAAATCGTTAATTAACTGATAAACAATCGAGTGGATTTGTGGAAATCAATTGCTTAAACGGCGTCACCTTTTTTCGTATGCAGGTGACGATCACTGGATGCGGATCAATCAATCCGTAATTTAATAAAGAATACAATGTTTTTTCAAATTTGGAAAAATCTTAATTAGAACCAGAGACATGGTCAGTTCAATGAAAAAAATCATGGTTGCGCGCCAGTTGCCGCCTGAAAAACAATAAAATATAACGTCTACAAGTTTTTTGTTTCGTTTTTTTGCAATATCATTGGTTTTATTCAAGATTTTTTCAATTTGAAAAAATCCACGTATTCTTTGATAAATAAGGAATCATTCAATATGCCACTCGCATGCTCAAAATCCATAGCAAAAAACTTGTGAATGTTTAAATAATTAATTTGTTAATAACTTTTGAAAATCGCCGCACACGAGTAAACACCTTGCAAATTCGGATTCAGGAGGTCAAAATACGTGTAGGAAGCTTTGGTGTTCCATGAGACCTCCATCGGTCACGAAATCCCCCCTGGCCCCTAGACTAGCTCGACTTAAGACAAGTAAACGCCGTTTTATCTGTCGTCGCCATAAAAATAAGACGAAGGCCTATGTGTCGACTCAGTTTTGAGGCGCAGCCAAACATCGATGTCTTGGAGACGAACTCAAGACATAACCAAGTCGAACTCAAGTCGAAGCATTTTTATTCGGGAAGGAAGTAAATTTAAGTGTATTTTTCAAACATATTCTATTGTAAGTAGGAAAATTGTTATTACCTGTATTTATCTATTGCCCTAAATGTATTTAAAAGGTATTCAAAGCTTTTTGTTTTGCTCCTCTCTTTCTTCTAGTTGCAAACTTCCTAACTATTCTATTTTTGATAGATAGGTTTTTGGTATTTTCGTTGTCTTTGAATTTGTTGCCGATCTTGGTAAGGCATAAACGCATGATACTGCAAGGTGCTTGGTATCGTTGCTGCACTGCCAAATCTTAATTTTTGCATTTCTGAAGTTGCAGAATGTGTTTCTTTGCTACTAAAAAAAGCTTACTGTAAAGTCAGTTGGTGTAGAAACTCTGGCATTTTCACACTTTAGTAATAGTGCTCCATTCATGTCTTCCGACGTAAGTTTCCCAGATTTCACGGATGTAATTACAACGTCTTTGTAGTTCTTTAATTATTTATTTAAATGATGACACGGCATAAGGCACTAACGCACATTTTGTTGAAAATTAGGTCACTGGGTAAAAAACTGTAAATAATTTGGATAACTTCAAACCTAATGATTTCTTTATAATTCGTTTTTCTCGAGTATATATAAAAAAACATAAAATTATTAACTGTACCGGGACCCAAGATAGATGTTTTCCGCAGATTTTGGGTCGGTGAATCTGATTTCAACAGCGGAATCTTTCGATCCCATCAAGTTAGAAAATTAAGGGCAAACGCGTTTTTGAGAATTTTAAATAAATAACGTAGAACGCGAACCTGACGTTTTACAGCCATCTAATAGGGCTAATATATTAATGGTTGGACCCTGCACTTTAAGATCATATTGAAAAAAGCTTTCTATGGTTTATCTGGAGCGATAACGCTTTCGCTTAAGCTTACGGGTGCACAGCCAAAACCAGCTGTTACCTTTAAAGATACCCGTGTAGAAATAATGCCTGGCAGACTTGAATTATTCTAACGCCAGTACTGGATTATTCGTGGCTGTCTGTCCACGCCGAATTAGATTGGCGCTCTTTTGGCGCTATCTATACCTACTAGATAGAAAAATCCATCACGCAGTTCTATGTGGACCCACTAATGTCGCTAGCCAGAATTGGACATCACATTAATATAAAGATTCCGTCTAAAATCTAGCTTGGCTCTAGAAAGTACTTCCATTTGGAATTTGAAAAAGAAGGCATCATTTAAAAACTAATAAATAAAAGATAACAAATTAAATTTATTGCAGTGCACAAATCAAAGGAAATAGAAGAAATAAAGTTGCCTGTGTTGTCAGTGCTGTCTCATAGTGCAGATTTGTTAATTTAATTTATCACTAAGTATCGATTGATCTAACGCACTAAACATTGTTAATTGGTAAACTATTGAATGAAAGACAAAGCTAATATAAAAAATTATTGCTGAATAAAGACATTTTATCGTTACGGTTTCTAGGAAAGTAATTTTCCTTTTCGTATGACATGTATCCAGTACTCATGTACATTAAAGTGACATGTTTTCTAACGTAAAATATTATGCAGTGCTACCAATAGCACTCAACTTTAACCATGCAATGCAATTTCAAAACTGCTACCAAAAAAGTTGGCAGCAAAAACCGGAACCGGATTGCAAGAATCGGATGTTCGCCATGCCGCCATTCAGTGGGAATACGTTTCATTTCGCGATCACGAGGTTTGAAGATTTCCACCTTCTTTTTCGACGTAACGGCGTTGGAATCAAGACCCAACCTCAAAACTGGATTTTCTCATTTGACTCCATAAATTCTAGACTTATATCTTTTCTAGATAATCAGGGCTTAGTCCTCTTTTCAATTAAAATCTTTATTCGGAATAGAACATTGGCTAATTCCAATAGTTTTTATATAAGGTGTTTTTTTTCTTACCCCAGCATTTGAATAAAAACGTCTCACATAAAAGCTATTAAAATTAAACAATTTTTTCACTCCGAATAAAAATTTGAATCAATGCAGGAATAGCCCCTAATGATTTAAAAAATATGTGATTCTAGTATTCATGATCGACGTGAAGTTGGCACAGCAACTATGAAAAAACATTGTTTTATCATATGGAATCGTTTGGTGGTCGTTTGGTGGTGTTTGGTAGCCGACTTTTGACGTTTGGTGGTCAAAACTGAAAATGTTATCGAATTTTTAAATTTGAGGTGCTAACTTCACTCTAGCACCTCACTTTAATATTTTTAAACATTTCTTGCGGGAATCGTTTGGCGGTCGATTGGTAGTGTTTGGTAGTCCACTTTTGACGTTTGCTGGTCAAAATTGAAAATGATATGGAACTTTGAAAAAAATTACCAGCACCCCAAAATTTTACTATTTTGAATTTTGTTCGCACCAATCGCTCCAAAATCGTTTTGTGGTATTTGGTAGTCCAATTTTATCGTTTAAAAATTAAAAATAATGAAATTATGGTAATTTTCTAAACAAAATTACAAGTGTCAGCGCGCAGATGTTTCCGCGTATGCGGCCGCGCGGCGTGCTCGTGTACTTGTCATTAGCGCGAAAGTTTGAAAACTAAAGAATGCCAGTAATACGACAAAGGAAAAAAAACAGAAGAAGCGATTAAACGACCAGAGCTGACTATCGAGAGAATATACCTAAATTTGAAAATGCCACAGTCAGTGGGCATATTGAACTCTATTTCAAGATCGAATTTTTCATTACTGAAATATTCTAGTATTTTATTAATTTATTAAGAATACTGTAAAGTGATCATCGCATATTTTTATATTTTGATTCTCTCCAGTAATGCCCTTCTCGTATGAGATAAATGGCAACTAATAAATAATGTATCGTTTAATTATGGAAGACAACGCATGTTAACTAAATGGTGGTACACATAATAAAAAATTTTATCGTGTACAAAAATTACTCAAATATAACTTTATTTATTTTTCTTAAAATATACAATTGCTTTTTTTAATTAAAAAAAAACTGTTTTTATATAATATTCCATAAAAATAATATCACATATGTTATATTAATTCGATATCACATTTTCTTTTTGTGAACTTTGGAATTAGTCAACATAGTATTTTATGTTTAAATGTTTATAATAAGTTATCTGAAAAAGTAAAAGTTAACGTAAAAGCGAAAATGGAAATTTGACCCCTTAGCCGACATTGCCTCAAGAGTTTTGGATCTACGTTGCAACCTGAAAATTCGATTTCCTAATTTTCTCGATTAATATTGTAATTAGATATTTTTTCGCTGTGTAGCGATACTCATTTTTCATATATAATTATGAATTTATGAAGTAAAACGAAGAGATTAAATTTTGATGTTAGTACATCGATCCAACACCTTTAAGATCTAAAACTCCGTAAAGCGTTGATAAAGTATCAAAATCAATTCCTTATTATATAAACTTCTTACGTAATTTCTTACGTTCAAAGAAATATGCAATTTTAAAATTAAATTAACCGCGTTTAAATTTAGGCTAAAGCTAATCTTTGCTTTAAAAGGAGTTCGGACTTACCTTCTACTACATATTTAGAAAAAAAAATTTCAAGTTCAAAAAATAAAGAGAAAACTAAGAAAAAAATGCAATTCATTCTCAATCTTCTTGGATAAAAGTTTTCAGTCGCCAAGTGTTAAAAAAACAGGAAGAAGTTCCGCATAAACTAAATTGCCACCCTAATTCCAAGCATTTTTATTAGAATTTACAGGCAAAAGTTGGTGTTGATTTTCTACGAAAAGAAAATCTGCGTTTGAATAGTCGAATCCTGCCTCTGGACCTTATTTCGAATTCAGAAGGGAGAAATTATTGTTAATCTCCCCCACCCTGATCTGAGAAGTAGAGTACAATCCGTCCACTGACTGTGGCTTTTTCAAATTTGGGTCTACTCTCTCGATAGTCAGCTCTGGTCGTTTAATCGCTTCTTCTGTTTTTTTTAAATCTTCAGTCGTATTTCTGGCATTCTTTAGTTTTAAAACTTTCGCGCTAATGACAAGTACACGAGTATGCCGCGTGACCGCATGCGCGGAAACATCTGCGCGCTGATACTTGTAATTTTGTGTAGAAAATTAGAAAATTACAATAATTTCATTATTTTGAATTTTTAAACGACAATAGTGGACTACCAAATACCATCAAACGATTTTAGAGCGATTGGTGCAAAAAATTCAAAACAGTAAAATTTTGGGATGCTGGTCATTTTCTTCAAAGTTTCATATCTTTTTCAATTTTGACCACCAAACGTCAAAAGTGGACTACCAAACAACACCACCAATAAACCACGAAACGATCCCCGCAAGAAATTTTTGAAAATATTAAAAAGTAAGGTGCTAGCGTGAAGTTAGCCCCTCAAATTTGAAAATTCGATAACTTTTTCAATTTTTACCACCAAACGTCAAAAGTGGGCTACAAAACACCACCAAATGACCACCAAACGATTCCATATGAGATTAAACTAGTTTTTTTCATAGTCGCTGTGCCAACTTCACGTCGATGTATTCATGGAGTAAAATGAGAATTCAATTTTGAGGTTGGCTTCTGGTTCCAAAACATTTAGAATAATTGACGTTTTTTTTTCTATTAATAATATTTGGAAACATTCTACCAAAAAAGAACATACAAGCTATATTCCATTTTTCTTACAGAAATCTGGAATTTGTTAATATTCTCAATGTGGCTCATTGGGCTTTTATGTCAGGAATTATTTAATTATAAAAATTACTATTAAACGTGCAATCTAGGTCGCATCTAGATCTACTAGATTTTACTAGATTCACTAGAACGCGCCAGTATCGCTGGTATATATAGCGGCTAGTCGATTGGAGCGTTACATTTGCGCACTGCCCCAGCATAGTTTCTCGAGGTAGTGCCAGTATAGACTCGTGGCGGTCTAGCCTGGAATAGTATAGCGCCATGAATTATTTCCACACGGGTAGACGATTGCAAATTTTTTTAAGATAACGATCTTAACTTATTGGATTTCACTTTTGATTTGAGCTCCGTTAGAAGTCTTTAGAACGTCAGGCTTTCGCCCTACGTTGTTTTAAAAAAACGACTAAGAACGAAT
>NC_046662.1:89520218-89527622 GCF_010883055.1 Belonocnema kinseyi
TTTTCGGAAACTTTTCGTTACGTTTAGAGTAATTGAATTTAATCGATAATTAACTCAAATTTTACATAGCGTGAATAATCAGACACTTTTATAATATTTTATGTTCAACTTCTTAATTAGGAGAATGGTTACTAAAAAATAAATGAACTATTTATGCGAAAAGTATTTAAATGAAAAACACATGAGTGGGTGAATTGGCGCAGAGATGTTTTTACTAAAAAAAACCATTTAAAATGTATATTTTTGAATTATTAAACAAATGAAAGAAATTCAATGTAAAAAAACATTGTGATTATTAAAGAACAAACCTTTTTTTTTATACAACGGAGGCAGCAAGAGCCGAGCCCGCAGTCCTCCAACTATGTAGTGTAAGTTAGCGCGCGTTAACAGTTAACATGCGTGAAATTCTTTAGGGCTTTTTTCCAAATTGGCTAAATATGTGGTCATAGCAGTTTTACAATTTAATGATGGGGTGAGCTTTCTTTGAGAAATTATACATCGACTTGGTTGTATTTATCACTCTCAAAAAATCTCTCCAATCAAATATAAAACCAATAATACTACTATACTTTGTTTTTTTGGAGAATGTACTTCATTTTCCTTTTTTATTCAAATATGTTTGTGTTATTTATTTTTAAACTAATTTTGATCAGAAGTAATTTCAGAAACCAAACCAAAGGAAGAGTTCTTTGTTTCTTAAAAGCTGAAGATAAGAACATTTATTTCTGATAAATATACCTGATAAAGAATCTGAAGCCTTTTTTGTTTGATTTAATAAATATTAACATTTAATTAAACATTTTAGTTATTGAGCTAATGAATAAATTTTGCAGTGCTCTCCTTTACATGACTCGAAGGCGCAATTGTGGGTCGCTGTAGCGTGTTTATACATACAATTTTAGAAGCCGGTCACAATATCGATCCTCAACCCCGTGAAATACAGGTCGGATTGATTATTTTATACCTCGCACTCGGTCAGCAGAAATTCTACGGCATTGACATCACATAGAGCCTTTCGGATCCGGGGGATTCAGCAAGTGCTTACGTAATTAGGATATAAGTGATTTTTAATTATCGAAAGTGGCGCCAATTTACCAGGATAAGAATCTCGTGTGCGTTTTATATTTATGTTCTTTTCAAAAGTGGAAAAAAATATGTTTGCCAGTATTTTAATTTTAATCTAGTTCTCCTTTTCACCTGCAAGTATAAAACAACCACTTAAAATATTGGAGAATATATTAAATTTGAGAGGAGGAAAATAAAACTGTGATTATGGTGCAATAGTTGCTGTGAAAAAGTGAGTTATTAAAAACGTTTGAAATGAATAATAAAGCCTTAAAAAATGGTAAATCCTAGAAAAGTATATTTTTCCTCATTTCTTCCACCATAAGCTGAGCCGGATATTTAGTTATAGAAAATACCATTGAATCTCAATTGAGATGATTCTTGAAAAATGGCTCGTTTTATTTATGAATGCAATACTCAATTGAGGAACAACAGTGATGGAAATTTGGCACCTAGACAGTGCAGTTCTGATAAGTATTGCATATTTTGTAATGCGCAATGTTGCTTAACATTGCAAAGAAAGGCTCTTCGATATTTTTATGAAACGTGGTACTTCTGGCTGGGTATTGGCCTCCTTGTCGTTTTTATAGTATCTACCGTAAGTTTGTTTCAATGAAAGTTATTGCTAATTTTTATTTTTACACTTAGATATGTAAATAATTTTGATTTCTTATTGTTAATAGGTAAGTAGCTACGTAATTAGCCACTGTAAGCACAACATTTTGTCAGTTATTTATCGGCCCAGGACTATCGAAAATTCTCCGAATGCAAGTCCGAATAATAGTAATTCTAGCCCTCGAAATGAGATTGCTATCAATATAATTCCCCCGATTCCTTCGCATAGAAAGATGTTGCTTGTTTCTCCACAATCAAGTTGTGGCTATATGAGTAAGATTTTTTTTCTATTTTTAATTTAAATTTATTTTTTCTAATTTTATTCTTCATTTTCTTGACTGACATTTATACATGCAATTGTTCTTTCTATACAGATTCTGTTCCTTCTTATATTCCTGTTTTATAAATCTGTTTCACTTCTTCTGAAGATCCTCTGTATTTTATGAATTAGATATTTTGAGGCCTAATTTGAATTTATTCAATAATCTCATTTAATTAATATCGACATTTACATTAACTACTTTTGTTAAAATTGCAGCGCCTATAGTCGCATGACGCCAGATGATTCAAGATAACTACCAAACTAATATTATGCTAAAAGTCTTCGATTTTCCGAAGGGTTTCAGATGTAGAACCACTTCCTGTTTGGAGCTGAAAGTCTCTCATAATGCGGCTAGATCGACGCGAAAGGAAAAGAAGCGAAGGTAGGTTATTACACATCGGAGGCTATATTTACAGTAAATGCAGCCTCGGTAATAGAACTTTTAATACTGTGGTCATCGAAAGTAATAATGTTCGGCGCCAGGCGCACTTTATGATATGCTTCCATATAGTAATACATAGTCATACAGTCCTTTCAGGCATTTATCCAGAATTATTTTAATTATGTAATAACTTCACATTTTTATCCAAATGCAAATGCTTTATCGATTCTTCTAGGAACTTACTTCCTTATTTTCCTTTTGCAAATTTAATCAATTTTTCAAGTTGTAAAATTATTTCTATTTTACAAGATTTCATGTGTGTAATTGAGTATACATAAGTGGTCAATTCTTGTATTCCAATTTTGACTCAAATTGTTAAGAAGGCATGGAATTTGCTATTTGAGTTCTTTTTTATCCAAAGAAGCTTTAGAATTAGTTTTTTTTATAAGGCAGAAAATTTAATTTATCAAATTTATTATTGTAGGAAGTTTTCTAGATTTTTCAAAATTGGAAAGAAATTGTGAAAAACTCAAAAACTAACAAATTTTGGCTTTTTTCTGAAAATAATTTTTTTTTTCAATAAACGAGCTACGAAAAAGTTATTGTTCTGAAAGAGGCATAGAGAAGGTTCTTTTCTGCATTTTTCGATATTTAGAACCTTTTTCTGGGTATTTCGAAAATGTGAATTTTTTTCAAAACAGTTTAGTTCCTTTCTGAGAACTGAGGACCGTTTAAGAAGTGACTTGATCATAATCTACAGATAGAAAGAATATTAGTGGGATGGTTTTTTTTACGTTCAACAACATCGTTTTTTGTGATCTTTAAGCAAGCACTTGCTGTGCCCCGGGTAGAAATTGCCTCTTTATGCCTAAACTAAATATTGGCTCTCACGAGGCCGCAGCCAGATGTCCTAGCTGGAAGAATCTAGGCTTTCCCTCTGCTGTCCCTCGACAGGTTATTGTCGTGTGCTATTTATCTTACATAATTTATATACTCACTTTTTAGCTCTATATTTTTTAATTAAACTAGATAAAAAGCTTTATTCATAAAGATATATTTAAAAAATAAATTCTATCAATTAATTATTTTCTCGAGGGGACCTTGTAAAGCCCTCGAAAGGTAAAACGGATAATACAGCTGCGAGTGCAAAAAATTACATTAATGTTCTTATGCCTAATTATTATACTGACATTTAAGAAAGAACAAATTAAAAAAATTACCAAAATGCAAACTTTGAAAAATTTCATTTATTTTTTGTTTGAAAAATTATAAACATTTGGTGCCTCAAAAATTTGAAAAGAATTTTTTTAAAGATCGAGCTTCAAAAACCTTTTTTCCTAATTTATAAAGTATCGGATGAATGCCGACAAGCATTTATGATACCGCATTCAGCGTGGCCAAGTTATAATTTCTACCCGGGACGTTCGGTGCCCTGTAATTGGCATTGGCTGTTGTTAATTAATATAAATAAAAAATTATGATAATGTAATCAATTATATATTTTAAAAATGTAAGTGTTTTTAAAAGAACTTCCATCAGGGCTTCTACATAACTTGGAAAACTTGGAAAAGCCCTGCAATTTTGAAAAGAGAAAACCAAATTTTTATTACTATTTCTTTTTGAAATTTAAAAAATTATTTTAGTACTTTTCTGCTATTTTACAAATTCAGATTGCTTGGAATTAATTAAGTTACGTTCTGACTATTTGAATGAGCACAGGAACCTGTTAACTTTTTTACTATTACATTTTAATCATTCTTTCACTGAATTAAAAAATTATGTTTTGAATGGAATAATAGATCGAAGGCCTTTTAAAGTTTGCATTGATTAATGATTTTATGTACACTCATCTTTTATGCCTTATCTTTTATAATATTAACATGAATTTTTTATCCTAATATTATGACGAAAGTTAATAAACTTATGAATCTAATGAGCCCAAATTGCTAAATTATTTAGTAATTTTTAGAATTTTTTCTCTTCATTCTATCCTAGGGTTGAACTTGGTGTAAATAAGTTGGAAAATGTCAAATAATGATTTTACTCATCACATAATTAAAACAAAATCAAAACAATAATATTATTTTTTTAAAGTTGACCTGAGATACCTGGAACAGTCCTGAACTTTTGAAACTCGATTTCTGTAACAACCCCGTGCATGCCCTGTAAATGTTGCAAAGAAGTATTCTTTTGAAATTTAAATTTTAACCTATTTACTTTCAATATAATTTACATTCTTTTGCAAATGTGTCTGAATTTTAAGTGCATAATATATTGAGGTAAAATGTTTCATAGTATTTTTAAATTGGAGATTATGGGCTGAAATTCTGGGTTTTGAAAAAATCAAATGTCACTATAATTTCTATCTGCATGATGAATTTACATTGAAACAGCAACCTATACATAGTTTAGGCGTTATTTCAAACCTGTATTTTTTATAATTTCAAAAAAAAATTTATAAAAAATAAACTAAGTGTCACTAATGTTTTTTGTATATAAGGATTATAATCAAGGGAATTCTTACACGTTCTTTAGAAATCATAAAAGAATACAACTATTATAGTGCGGAGAGAAAATGCTAAAATTAATGGAATCGTTCACGAGCTTTGCGTAAAAATGATATGAGTGGGCATCCGAATAAAGTAAAAAAAAAAATTTTTTCTATTTAAAAATTAAAAAAAAAATATTGTTTACAAAATTCTGACGAATTTTTTGATGTACAGTTTCCTCAGCTTGAACCAAAGAAAAATTTCGGAAAATTTTGTTCTCGGAATTTTGATAAAAACTGTTTTATTTTTTACTTCCGATGAAGAAATTTCATGTTCCAATTTTTCAATTTTCCGCAAAAAAGTGTGCATATGGCTTAATACAAAAAAACTTGCTAATTCTTGCTAATTTACAACAAATTTTAAACTAGCCAAAAACTTTATGTTGCAATTCTAATTTTTATTATTGTTTATTAAAAAAAACTGTACAAATAAAAAATTCATTCTAATGATAGACAAATTTTAATTAAATTTTCAAAATGTTTGCCCTTTCAAATGAAAATAAAAAGGGAACACAAAATATTAACAGAATTCACCTTTTTTTACTTTGTTTGGATATCAACACACATAACTTTTTCCTTCGGCTCAAAAGATTCGATTAATTTCAATGTTTTTACTTCACCCACACAACTATGTCGCGAAGGTAATTCACGTTTTTGGAAATACTCAAAAAGTGGTTCAAAATATCGAAAAATGGAGAAAGAACTTTTTTCAGGTCTCTTTAAGGAGAACAAATTTGAATTAGAACTTTTCCCCATATTTCCCACATTTTACGGAAAAACCCCCAAAATTTGGCTTCTAATAAAAACAGCCACTTTTCATAAAGATGATTCCCTACCTATATTTACAATATTGGATTACCCTTATGATAAATTGCACATAATGCACTTTTGTAGAGCACTCTTCAGTTGTCTAATTAAATGTTTCTTAATATAAAACTTTTTATCTATATTCATATCAATCGCAATAACTGTAAAAATAATTATAAATTAAGATGCTGAAGTAGGCCCCTATTTAAACTTGTAATTTTATATAATATTATGACAAATATTTAATTTATTTATATCATTAAAAATATTTGTTACGTCAAAATATTAATTGTATCTGCTTTTGCAACCGTCATATAGGTAAATTGAGAATTACTTTTGGTTTTACTTACAATATACTTAATTAAACAGTTTACTTCCAGGACTTTCAGTTCATTTAACATTATTTTTAAATTAAGAATAAATGGGAATATCGATTATCTTCCTTCCTATAAATAATTTTACTCAATGAAAATTAATTTTGTTTTAGTGTATGATAATGTTATCTAAAAAATGTTTATCATTTTAAAATGAATTTTTACCTAGAGTTACGCTAACAATCAAGTCTTTTACATGTAAGAAGTATACCTTCGGACTGCTAAATTCTTTATTTTGGTAAAATACAGACACTTCGAATGTAATTAACGTTTCACATCTTGAAGTATATTCAATAATCTTCAGTTATTAAACAATTTAAACGCGGAATAGAACTTTTAATAATAATTCATCAAATTAATTAAAAACTTTTTTGGTGCCGGGTGACATAAGAACTTAGGGACGTTAAGAAATTGAATATAACACTGAAACTATGACTGGAAACGAGAAAAAAGCTTAATTTTGTAATTGTGCAATTAATTCTGAAAAAGACATGTATTTAAAAGTTCGATTTTAACCTTTTTTTGAAATATTTAACGCTATAAATTTGAAGGAAAGTAGTCAGACACGTTTATATCGGATGACCCGTACTCATTTGATTTGAGTTTATTTCGATTCAACTAAAAATAATTAGGATAGAGAGTATTGTGGGACAAAATAGGCTTAATAAAACCCTGCAATTAAAAAAATATTCCTCCAAACGCAAACGTATAATATTTTAGGTAATTTTATTTTTGGTGGCATTATTATATTATTATAATAATCATTATTATTTCAAGCCCCCTTTTTCGAGGGAATTATTTTGTTTCTTTCTAGTATATTTTGATAGAAGCTTGTTAAAAGAAATTTCTAGAATTGATTCTGAAAGCTTTAAAGTGAAACAAATAAGAAAATTCTTCATTTTTTAAAATTATTTACTAAGTTAAGACGATGAAATCGGTTTTATCGAAAGCATCTAGACACATGGGGAAAAAATCGGTTAAGATAGTTCGGACATGTTGAGAAAATGACAAATGAACGACTAACGAAACAAGTGTATCAAGGTAAAGTAAATGGCAGCGTGCGCAGAGGTAGACCGCGGAAAGAATGGTTAGAATGTGTGAATAAGACCCGACTTAGAAGAGACATAAGAAGTCACAGAAACACGAGAGCCTGCATGAAAAAATTCATGGACATAAAAGAAGCTAGATTAGTATGCCAGGACAGGAAAGTATGGCGGCAAATAGTTAATAAAAAGAGTGTCAGTAGAGTGAATGACGCCTGAAACAAAGACCTTGGCTATTAATGGACCCA
>NC_046662.1:89527722-89530017 GCF_010883055.1 Belonocnema kinseyi
TCTGAAAAATCTCTATCCCTTCCACACACTACTCCTTTCCCCTGCCGAGTGAGTCACGCCTACTCCGAAAGGGAAATGGCTTAATGGTGTAATAATAATAATCTCGGGGCAAAGTACCTTGAAGTCTGGAAATTGGCCTTAATACATGACCCTGCTAGAAATTTCTGATAGAACCTTCTTTCCGAAGCTTTCCGTCTCTTTCAGATCCTTTCCGAAGTCCTCATTCGAAATTCTTTCCTAAACTGTACCACCATTTTCTTTCAGAATCTTTCACATTATTTCAGACTTTATCAGAAAGTGTCCCAGCGGTATCTTTAATTTTTTCCCGATCTTTTCCGAAACTGTCCCGCGCGAATTTTGTCAGGTTCTATCAAATCTTATCAGAAAAATAAATTATTTAATATTGGTGCATAAATATTGTTTGATAGAACTTGATATGTGATAAACAAACTTTTAGAATAAAAATATATTGAAGGATTAAAAAGTAAAAAATTATTTATTCAATAAATTTCGAAATTTAACAATTTAATTTATTAAATAATTTAAAAAAATATATAACTTTTTATTAGTTTTGATAGTAAGTTAGTTATTACAAATATCTCAAAGAGATCAAGTTTCAGGCCGTGGCGAAAATCTGCCGTGCATTAGCAAATAAAACTTTAACCAAATATTGTTTCAGGTCTTAGCAGCTGTATATTTCTTCAGTTCTCCAGTATTGGATGTAAAACTCGTTCCATGGTCAGAATCATTCGAAGGGGCGTAACTCCCATTAACAATTAAAAAAGCACGCTCGCTGGCAAGTTGGATATATCACAGAGTTTATCATACTCAAGAACAGGGATTCAAACTGCATACATGTAACTAGTATGTTGAGAATCACTTGTAAACAAAGACAAGAAAACTTTCTTAATTATATGAATTCATCAAATTATAGAGAATAACTGTTCCGACTTAGCTATAACTGCAGATATTTAAATCAGAGGCTTCTTCCATCTTTTAGGATTATATCTTACACTCCGAGAAAAATGGTTTTAACCCTCGAAAAGGTAGGCGGGTCTCAGAGGCCCGGCGGGTCACAATTTTCGAGTTACAAAGAGTTGTGTATCAAGTATGGGCTTGTGCATGGAAATTTCTTTTGGCGAAGTCTAAATACATAAAAAAGTCAGGTTTTTCTGAAAATTCCATTTGTGCAGTGTTCCACAGAAACGTATATATTTTTTACTTACACAAAAAGGCAAGCCGGGCCTCGCAGGCCCGCTGTTCATTGCAAAATCAACTTTGAATACCGCGAGGAAAAGAGTATGCATATCACTCATGTTTGCATGAAAAAACAGTTTGAGTGCATAGATTTCAGTATTACAGATATTTTTTTTTTAATTTTGAAGGATTTCTATATATTTGCTTGTTTGTTTCTAAAATATATCTACTGCTTGCAGGTCTCGCGTAAACTCTTTCAAATGAGCGCTCGCATTTGCAACGTGTGATATTTTGATGTTGTAGTGATTATGTTGTCATAGTTGTTGTAAAAGTTGCAATGCTGGTATTTAGAAAGAACAAAAGTACAGGTTATAAATCTTTTTTATAACGCAAAAAAAAGGAGGCGTTGACACTCTAGGCCAAATATACTATTAATATATGGTTAAATGTAAAACGAATCAGTGGCCTCACGCAGTGTTTTTTAGTTTAAAAAAAAGTCAGTCAGTTACAGCTTTTGTGATTCATCGCGATTTTACTGGAAAAAGCGAACAACAAGTCGGCTTCACAAGGAAACCTATCTTGGTAAATTTTGGTTTGGCATGCCATAAAAATGCGTGTAACAAATATTTGGTTAACACGATCAAGTGTCGAAACTTTGCAAAGCTACATTATAAATTTAAATGTAATGTGATCATAAAATGTAATTATTAATGAAAATGATCAAACTTCTTAGGGTTTTCTATAAATTTAATGAAAAGAGAAGTTTGAATTTCAACGCGCCTGAGAGGCCCGGCTTGCCTTTTAACGTCACGATTTTAGCTTGCCATCATGAGGGTTAAGTGCGAAAAAAATAGTTCAATATTTCGACATGTCCAAATTTATTTATGTATGGAAATTTCGCCACAAATAGTAACGGCCTTCAAATAATCTAGTTCCGTTCTTCCTTTTCATTGTTTTAAATTAAAAAAGAAAAGTAACTTTTATTAAAAATTTATTTGAGAATTTAAAGATCTATTACAGACTCTTCAAAGATAAATAATAATTTATACATCGCTGTAAATAAGGGACCATCCATAAATTATGTAACAGCTGGGGGGG
>NC_046662.1:89530027-89536626 GCF_010883055.1 Belonocnema kinseyi
GTTAAATGGAAGGAGGGATAAATTGATATAGCTAGTAATATTTTTAACAAATCATCTTTTTAGGAAGTGCATGTATCCAAAGTTATAGTACACTAAAACTTGAATTTAAGAAGTCCACATTTACGGCGTTCCGAGAATTTATGTTCTCGGCAGGTTCTTGAGATGAGGGGTGCCACGGGGTCAAGAGAGAGGCGGTGCTCGGTCATACCTGTCAAACAGCATAAGGGCAGTACCCTCAGCACGTTAGTTGAGTCAGCTATTATCATTCGTCCAAATACAACAAAAATGGTGAATGTGGTCCATGCTGTTTACATTTAGGTTAACTGGATTTATGATGAAAGCAATACAAGGGTTGTCCAAACCCGGTTTTAAATTCAAATTCTAGTGTATAATAACGTTAAAGTTTAGTAATTTTACAAAAAAAGATTTTAATAACGTTATAAAGTCTTCATATTAGTATAATTACATTGACATTTTGATTTTCCCATCATTCTGTAAAAAAATATTCATAAAAACAAAGTGTTTTCACAATGTTTGAATTTGGTGATGACCGCAAAATCATAAAAAAGATGTCAAGGTTATCAGGTTAAGCTAAAATATTTTTAAAGATTCCAAGCAATTTTAGAGGATTTTTCAGATTTCCAAATATTTCAAAGGACTTTGAAGAAACTTCAGTGGATTTCACCGGAGTTTATAAGATTTCCAAACATTTCAGTAATTTTCAATGATTTTAGAGGCTCTCAATAAGATATTTTAATGAATTTTCCAGTATCTCTAAGGATTTCATATAACTTCAAATATTTCAATGGACATTAAGGAATATCTTCAGATTTTATGTAATTTCATGGAATTGCAAGGAGTTTTATAATACTTTTATTTTAATAAAATTTCAAAGAATTTATTTGAAAAACAATTCTTGTGAGAATTGTGGGATTACAAATGATTTCAAGATTTGAAGAGATTTAAAAATATTTCAAGTTTTTTTAAAGTTTTAAAGAAATTTGAAGAATTTTAAAGTTGTTAAGATTTTAAAATAATACAAAGAAAACTTCAAGAGCTTTAACACTTTTCAAATGTCCTTTAATCCTTTAATTCTTGAAAGGATTCCAAGGAATTTTCAAGGAATATCATCGGCTTCACAAAATATTATAATATTTTAATGAAATTTCAAAAAGTTTATGGTTTATTCACAAGAAAAGAGGGATTTCAAATGTTATTTTAGGTTACCTTTATGTTGTCGAAAAAAGCAGTTGCATGTTACATATTGTTTTAATTTTCTTTTTTTTTTCATTGGAATACTTCTAATGATTTGATAATTCGGGTGTCTCGGGTAATAAGTAACTAAATTTTATTTAATATGACATGGCTGTAAATATTTGGCAAAATTACGTAACATAGGCGTGAGGAGAGGGAGGTACAAGTTACAACTTGTTACATGAAGGAAGGTGAAAAATGGTCAAAAATGTGTTACGTAATTAATGGATTGCCCCTAATCTAACAAATTATCTATAGAATTAGAATTAATTTCCCCTTTGTTGTCTGATAAGAGTATCTGAAGGCAATTACAACAAAAGTATTCATCCAAATTCAATTACAAAAATATAATTTAAAATCAAATCTACAAACTTGATCTGTTACAAAATGTTTCTTTTACAAACGATCAGGTGGCGGGAAAGGAGGAAGAAACTCAAATAAGAGGTTGTAACGTATTTTTTAAAAGAAGTGTTAAAAACAGAAATAGCCCATCTTGATGTCCTTTTTCTGAGATTTACGACCGGTACTTAATTATCCCTTTAATTAATCAGTTTTAAATCTTGCAGTTATTCCGTAATTAGCTGCTTTAGCCAATCCTGTTTCGACCATGCAGTTAGCGATTCGCGTTTCAAGAAGCTACTTAACTCCGTTAAGTAAAGTCTTTTATTTAATTTTTTTCTCCCTTTTCTTCGATCGACGATAACGCTATGGGACATCGCGACTTGCAAGACCTTGCATTAACGTTTTTGTCGAGTGCCGGGAAAAAAATCTTGTTCTCCAACCATCGAACGCTCGGAAAGTTGGGACATTACATCCTCGTAGAGAAGATCAAACCATTAAATATTTAAGATACGTTTAGTATTTGTAGGTTTAGGTCAAGTTTTATTATGTATAAAATCGAATTCTGTCAATTGGTAGTATTTTCCAACTTGTTGTGCCTTAAAATCTTGAGGTTTCCAAGTTTGAGGATTCCAATCGTAGAAAGTTTTAATCGATTTTGAATTCAAAAGCTTTTTCCACAATATTATTTTTTCACTAGACCCTAAAAATAATACTTAAAAATTTTTAAATGTTAATAAGATAATCGTCTTTATTGGCAACTATAATAAATCTAAAATTTATGGACGGATGCCAACTCTAGGAATTAATATCTCTGTTTCAAATTTTGGAAAAAGATTATTTAAGAAAAATATCATTTCTAACTAAACCTTATTATGTAAGAAACTATATAAAATATAGTACCAGTGAAGAATATGCTTCCAAATACAAACATTTCCTACTCTTTTACCATACTCTTTTAAAGAAAAAGGTTAAGTTAGAAATGATGTTCTTTGTATTGAAAAAGGTCTTTTATTTTTAGAATATCAGTGTTGTTTCCCAAGCGTAAAATTAAAAGAATATTGTACATCCCAAATTTTTGATTATAAGTTTATATTTGGAATGTATGATTTTTAAATTAAAAAAAATACAGGGTTATAGATTTAGAATTTTCTAAAAAAAGCTTGGTTATAGAAGACATTTATATTTTAATACGGCACACCGTGGAGAAAAAAGGACTTTTTTTACACCAAAATCAGCCGACTCCTTAAATCACAGCGGATCAGACTTTTTCTTAAATGCTTATGAATGATCGTACTTCGAATGCAAGTATAAACAAATATATTTATTTCTTATTTAAATTAAAAATGCAATTGATTATATTTACGCTTTCTACTTGGCCCTATTTCTTGATATTTCCTCAAAAAGATATAGAATTAGTAAATATAATTTCGCTGAATAGAAATTTAAATGGTAGATTTTATTCCTGGATTTGTTTGATTGTTATAAACAAATAAATAAAACCTTTATCTGCTGCAATTTCCGAATTTAAGTGTACTGAATTAATGTTTAATTGTGAACGAGCACCGACCATTAATAATAATTAACAGTTTAAACAAGTTTTCGAAACAAATTCACTTAATTGGCATTCCTGTGCAATTAAACTTTTCTATTCTGCGAAATCATTTATTTTCATCTGAACAATACAATTCGTAGACATAAAGACCACCATTCAATAACATTTTTCATTATCATAAACAATTTTTGTAAACAAATTCACTTATTTGAAATTGCTATGCATAGAAAATTTTTCTCTTTTGTGAATTCATTTCTTTCCATATAAGGAAAAAAACCTGTACAAAATTTCGCAGATAAGAAAGATTTGCTCTGCATTGAAATGACAAATTAAGTTCATTTTTGTAAAACACTTGTTTATTAATTATTATAAAAACATTTCTGTGGCGAAATGTTGTCACAGGCTTATACTGCCCAATATGTCGAAGGCATTTTTGGTTAGAGTCGGTTTTTATTTGATCTCATTTTGCACGGGGCTGTCCCGGTATATATCAACAGTCACGGACGCATTTTTATAATGCAATCAAGTGATCTGATGTGAGCAGTCTGCCCAGACATATTGGACAAAGCCTGGTTTTTACCCCATCATTGACGGACGGGGTTGCAGTCAAGTACACGATGGGGGGACCTACAGCTTAAGGTGGGTTCCGAACCACCAGAACCTCGGTAAAGGTACATTGAAAAATTTCTAGAGGTACCGGCTCAGGGATCGAACCCCGGACCTCTGAGGTGAAGTCCGAGTGTCTAACCAACTGAGCCACCGAGGTTCAGGCTATTATTATTATTATTATTATTATTATTATTATTATTATTATTATTATTATTTGGTGCTCCTTCAATATTTAAAATTAATATTAAGTGCTTTATAATAACAAAACCTATGTAACTAATGCAATTCAAATTCGGAAAATGCAACAGATAACTGTTATATTTATTGATTTGTTTATAACCATTAAACGAATGTAGAAATTAGGTGTACAAATCAAATTTCTATTCAACGAAAGTATATTTACTAATTCTATATCTTTTTGAGGAAATATCAATAATTGGAGCAAAGTTGATAGTTTAAACACAACCAATTGCAATTTTAAGTTAAATAAAAATTATTACAATTTTGTTTTCAAACACAAAGTACTGCATTAAAGCACGATCCTTCATGAGTTCTTTTATAAAAAAGGATTTAATCTCTTGATATTTGTGGAGTTGACTGATGTTTCCCCGAAAAAGTCCTTGTTTTTCAACTATTAAATATCCATAATTTTCAGAGGGCATCGTCAACCCAGTGAGAAGGCTTGCATTGATCGAAATTAAAAAATGTAATTCACTTGAATACCTGATTTTTCCGGTCGCCTCCTAAACCGCCCCGGAAATAGATATGAGAAAAAAACTATCATCTTCAATGCAGCTTCAAAAATTTCACAGAACAGCACTGAATGAAAATGAAAAATTCGAAAATCGGTAGCCAGGAGCAGAAAATGAAAACTTAGAAGTGTTTAATTGATATGAATAATTATAGTATTTCTTGTGGTGTAACGAATTATTATACATTAATTGATTATCTAATCAATTATTTATCCATTTAGTATTGACAATTCATTTTGTTTTGCTTTCACCTAATTATATATATTATATTATATATTATATTTACTTATATTTTGATCTATTTAACAATATAAAAAATCTTATTCATAAGATTCAGGAAAATTGAAACTTCTAAACTTATATTCCAGAAAAAAGGGTTTAAAATCTTTTCAAACCGATATTTTCTAAACTTACTAGTAGAAATTAAATTCATTTGAAATATATACTACATTTTCAAATTCGACACAATGTCATAAAGATTTATTCTAAAGGTATCAGAGGAAATTCTATAAATTAAAAATAAATTCTACTCCACGGAATTCAAAACAATCCAATTTACATATTTTCTGGAAGAAACGGAAGGAATTAATTATATTTTAACTATATCCTACTTTACGAAATTAAAAACAATAAATTATAGATATTTTTTTTAAGGAACTGAAAGTAATTAAATAAATGTAAATTTTGTTCTGTTTCTGGAACACAAAATAATTTAGTGAGTCGTTGCCACCACTATGGAAACCGCAGGGAATTAAATTTCTGAAAATTGTATTACTCTCTTGTGGATTAGAGGTCGGGGGAAGAATCAGGTTTTAAATAGGATAGAAAAATGTTCATTTTTATGCAAAAATCGGTATTTGACAATTCCCTTCAATTAAAGCCTTTTTACTGAGAAGCTTTTATGGGAGGGTTGATTGGTCGATAGAACTCAAGCCCTTGTACAAATCAGAGTTGTAAATATGCTGTTAGCGGCGTTGTATAATGGAAGCCCAATGACTCGTTTACGATGTGCCTTATACGAGCAAAGACTATAATAATTGTATTATATATAGTGAGACAATGCATTTGCATTTTAATGAATTATATTCAAATTAGTAATTAACATCTAAGAAAATGATAAAACGAAAATTATATCACAGCAATCAGTCAATTTAATTTCTGACCAATACAAATTATTTGAATTATACCTATAAGAATTTCTTCTCTTATCAGGATAAGTATATCTATCTTTCAATTCGATTTTCATCTGCAAAAGTAAATATAGTTTGTAAAGAATTTTCCAGGTTCTTAAATGATTAAGTTACGTACATATTTATACTATATTTTGAAAAAAGTGAAGAGAAATAAATTATTTTGAAGAAAGAGTATAATTTTTTGTTAACTAGCAGCAAATGCATGCGCGCGGATAGCTAGTTTACCTCCCTGAATTTTTATTTCCTAACATTAAAAATATATACAATTTAAGAACCCATGATTTAACAAGTCTTAAACGTTTTTAATCTGACGGCCTCAAAATTCAAATGGTATCATTTTTAATTCAAAGCGTTTAATATTGAGCAGTTTTATTTTGAATTGAAGGATCTTGACATCCAATGATTTCATATTAAAACTTCCTAAAAGGACAATTGAAAATATTCAAATCGTATTATGTCTATTCAAAAACGTTTAAAATTTAATGTTTCAAAGTCTAAGCTCCTGAAATTTTATAATTTAAAACTTTTATTAAATAAGAAGATTACTATTTAATATTAAAATTAGTTTAAGAAATTTTTCTGAGCTCATTGTTATAAATGGAAAAAATGTTCAATTGTAAATCTCACAAATTTAATAATTCTTATAGAACCTTTAAAATGAAGTAACTTTCAACAGAAAGCATTAAGAATAAAAAATAAATTCTACTATCCTGAGTAAAAATGCTTCGACTTGAGTTCGACTTGGTTATGTCTTGCGTTCGTCTCCAAGACATCGATGTCTGGATGCGATTTCAATTTTACAATTGGACAGTCTAAGATCGTTCAATTCAAAATTTTTTGTTTATGTTGAGTTTGAAATGTTAAATATTCTTGATCATTTTCAACATCAAAAAAATC
>NC_046662.1:89536726-89539929 GCF_010883055.1 Belonocnema kinseyi
GTAACAATACCCGGCATTCAATCGTTCCGTGTCATCGTTTACCCTGCAAGGAGTCTGCTGACTTGAGTTTGACGAGGGTGAGCAGGCTCGCTACGGACATGCATGTACAGCTCTCATTGAGTGTCACTGCTATTGTTTTCTATTTTGATGATTAAACAAAATCTAAACATTTTATCGAAAAACCGGCTCAGCTTGATTTGAGATATGGCTATTTAGATGATGTGTGCAAAAAAATTAGACAAAAATATTCAACCGTGCGGCCTTAAAATTCGGACGCAATTGCCATTCTGATAAAGGGCCTTAAAAGCTTCAAACACCCTATGTTCTTTCAAAATTGATCAAATATTCTTTTTTTTAATGTTAATAACAATAGAAAGTGTATGGACAAGTCTCTCAAAAACTGTAGCGGAAAATATTTTTTATTGTTATTAACAGTTATAAATGACTGAAATAGATGGCATCCATACATAATTTAAAAATTACGTCCCCTCTTCCTTGGTAAATATGTGACGCGATCACGACAATTTTTTCATACATTATCATTTTATAGGACTACACTTTGTTCAAGTTTGAATCCGATTAAATTTTCGGGTTGGGTCAGTTGAGATATAATGCTCCTTGTTTAAATTAGGTTCTTTTGAAAATGAGTACCATATGGGATCAATCTTACATTTTTTTTGCTTCCTTTCTGATCGAATGACATCATTTTTGATCCAGATGACCCAATAAGAAACTAAAAATAGAAGACTGTACTGAAACTAAAAGGCGTCACTCTCAATGATATTATTTCAATTACTAATTTTTTTGGGAGTGCCTATGCGTACCGAAAAAACTGGATTTTTGAACTGAAATGAGAAATAACCGGTTCTTTGATGCGGGCCTTTATTTTCGTAATTTAATAATAATAATAAATCTTTAGAGTTCGTAAAAAAAGGATATGTACACAGCGATCAGATATAACATGAGTAAATTTGTTCTTATTACATCTTGATATGATGAACTCGGTGACTCAATCTTGAGTGAGTTACTGCCTTTTGAAGTGTAGCAAGACATTCCCTGCTTGGTTTCCTTTCCAGTGTCCACTCAACATTAACCACGCTTCGCTTCGACAGTCGCACACTTTTATATCGTTTATAATGTTTATAACGTTGTCCTTCAAGAAAAGTAGAGCCTATAACTCTAGAATGAGATACCTACTCTGTCCTGTGCATGTAATTTGCGTATGTACATTTCATTTCAATTTCAATGCATTTAAGAATCACAGCCAACTTGGCAACTTCCATTCGCTTTTAGTGGCGCGGAGAAAGTCAACTGGGATAAGGCCTTATTAATCTCGTCTGTCAGATTCTTATTGCTCCAGAGAGTAATTCTTCTTGATCGGAAATGCTCTGAGAAAGAGGGTGCAAATAATTCAGATGCTTTCCATAAAAAATATCCGTCATTGCCTCAACAGTCAAGGGGTGGTCCAAATTTATATACCTGTAAAAATTCGACTTTCGACTTTTCGTGCCCCAAAAAGTGCAAGATAGCAGTTTTCTATCAAATTCATGCTAAAGGCATAATTTTTTGGAATTTTCTAACATGAATAATTTATAATTAGGTGAGGAGTTTTTAAGTATTTTAAAAATAAATTTGAATTCTTGAAAAAATCATTTTTTGTTTAGACAATTCTTTTCCTCATGTAAGTCGTGAAAAGTTATTATTTTTCGGGATATATAATATAAAGTTGATGAATTTCAAGAGTGGTTCTTTAACATATTTTATAATTATCGAAGCAATTTTCATTTGTCTACATAAATTTTTCTTCTTAAAATCATAAAAATATATTATTTTTTTGGAACTAATGACACAGTTAACGAATTTCAAGAGTAATATTTTTTTATTTATGATATTCAGCAATAGTTTAAGCAATTAATAATCATTCAATTGCACCTTTTCACAGGGAAGGTGGAGAAAAGTCTAATTTACTCGAATCTCTGACTTATTATTCAGTATTTCCTTATATCAAAACGTATACCATATATTGTTTAAACTCATAAATTCAGTTGCTCTAAGTGAAGTATAGTCCTTTTTTTCTTAAAGTCAACCCCGTAAATTAATGGAAGACGTGAATTGAAACTAATTTGCATGTAAAGCTTTCATAAAGTATATGAATGAAACAAAACAAAGATGTAATTTAAAATAATAACTATAGTGAAACCCCGATTCTGTGCGGATTTTGAGGCCGACGGGGGGCGGGGACAAACCCGATAGAGTTCTGCGCCGGATGTAAACGCTTTTGTTTGTTCACGCCTGAGTGACCACGGCAACTCTGCGTAGCTTCTTTTACTCCTACCTGCTACACGGCGACAATTCTCGGAAGAACTATATCGGAGAGCCCTATTTCGGAGCTTCAATGTATACTTTTCTTAGATTAATTGAATTTAATTCTTTAAGTAATATTGGGTATATGTTCTAAGAGAAGGAAATACTAAATAATAAGCGAAATAGTGTAAGAGATTTAAATAAACCTAATAAAAAATATTATTCTTAACATTCTTTAAATGTGTCATTAATTGCAGAAAATAATATTTTTTTACGATTGACAAGCAAAAAAATGATTTAAAAAAATTGCTACTTAAAACCTCATGTTAATTTCAAAAGCCCGGGAACACAAATTAGCGCATAACAAAAATGACCGATTTTGTTTGTTCCAGAATACAAACAAATTCGCGGGAATCGATTACCAAAAGTCGCTTACTCTACAAATATAATATTTATAATCAGCCTCAAATTAATCATTATTATTATTTATTAATTATAATAATTCACGATTCATTCATTCTGTGCACATAGAAGTTCATATCGCGTTATATATAATCCATAAAATTTATATAATTTCAATTTAAAATGATAGTTTAAAAAAACTTGGACTTATATATCTTAATTTTTGAAGGTTCTCAATTTCACAATGTTGTAGTTTGAAATACATATATTAGAAATGTTATGATAACTTCACTATTAAATCTTGCAAGATTGAAAAATGATGCATTGTATGTCTTGATATCCAGTTTTATCATGCATAATTCTAGATTTAAATATTATAAATATGTTGGTTGCAATTTTGGCCAGATTTAAATTGAATACTTTTAGATTTATATATTCTGAATTGTTTATTTTTAATTTTAAACGTACGAAATTTGAATTTTTTTTTAATTCTTCGA
>NC_046662.1:89540029-89547231 GCF_010883055.1 Belonocnema kinseyi
TTCACAGTCTACTCCTGACCATATTTCGAATCCGCCTTTCAGCACGCCGTTTTTTATGTCTTTAGTTTCGCATCCCTTTTTTTTTGTTTCGGGCACGCATAATATATCTAGTTTCTTCGCGTCCATAGTTTCACGCAATTCTTTTACCTTGAGATCATTTACTCCCCTAGCATTCCAAACACCCAGTAATTCAATTTCAATTAACAGAATTAATTATTTTTTATAATTACAATGAATTGAAAAAAAGATTCATGAAAATCGGTTAATATTTGCAGTGATAACGTAGTAATTTGAGAAAAAACGAGTATTCTGTTTTGAATTTGTAGGCTGCACGGTTAAATGTTTTCGACTCATTTTTTGCGTACGTCATCTAAATCCTCATATCTTAAAGCACGCAGAGCCGATTTTTTAATAAAATCTACTACTGTTCTTCCCTTTTTGATTATTAAATAAAATATAAACATTTAATCCAACAATTGACTCTGCTTGCTTCAAGATATGGTTATTTAGATAAGATACGCGAAAAATTAGACAGAAATATTCAACCGTGCAGGCTCAAAATTCAGACGCGATTGTCATTCTGATTTCCGTACTAACGACAAAATAACGCTTTCTTTATTATGAGATAGCGGTCTGTTACAAAACCTGTCATTATGAAACCGTCGATTCATTAAATTTTTATGTGGAATGGAAGCTTCTAATGTGTCCCCTAAGGGTTTACATTTTTCTTACACCTTCTCTATTCCTTTACACACCCTCCACACACTTACTTGGTGGTGGAAGGGGGACCTACAGTTTAAGGTGGGTTCCGAACCACCAAGAGAGAAAACCTTTTTCTCTAGAGGTACCGGATTTAATTTTTTTTTATGTTCAAAATCAATTTATTTATATAATTTCTAAAAAAATAAATAAAAGATTCAGGAAAATTGTTTAACGTGTGCAGGAATAATGGACGTCTTTATAGGGAGTTTAGTCTGGCTTGTTTAAACAATTATTATTTATTCTCAAAATTGTTTGCCCCTGTAAGTCGTAGGAATTATGAAAGATTATTTTCTTCAGGATATTTATTACGTTAAAACAAATCATTTGTTTAAACATTTTTTTCCCGTAAATGGTAAAAAATATTATTTTACTGTAATTGATCGCACAATCAACGAATGGTCAAAATACTTTCTTTTAAGATATTTAGGAATCGTGTACACGGTTGTCATTTTTTAGGCTGAAAGGTTGAATATTTGTGAATCATTCCTTGCATACGTCATCTACATTCTCATATCTTGAAGCAAACAGAGCCGCTTTTTTAATTTAATCATTACATTATAGGTTATAGCCTAGATTATACGTGCAACTAGATGAAAATTAAAATCTAGATTATACAGCATATTATTCAGCTGGCACTGCGCGTGTTACTACTACTGTTCTTCCCTTTTTGATTATTAAACAAAATATAAACATTTAATCGAAAAAATGACTCTGCTTGCTTCAAGATATGGTTATTTAGATGAGTTATGCAGAAAATTAGACAAAAATATTCAACCGTGCGGGCTCAAAATTCAGACGCGATTGTCATTCTGATTTCCGTAATAACGACAAAATAACACTTTCATTATTATGTGATAACGGTCTGTTACCAAAAAATGTCATTGTGAAATCGTGGATTAATTTATTTTTTATGTGCAGAATCAATTAATTTATATAATTACAAACAAGTGAATAAAAGATTCAGGAAAATTGTTTAACGTGTGCAGGAATAATGGACATCTTCAGGGAATTTAGTCTGACTTAAAAAAAAAATTATTAATTATTTTCACAATCGTTTCCCCCTTTAAGTCAAAGGAACCGTAAGAGGTTATTTCCTCGGGATATTTAATACATTAACAAATAATTTGTTTCCCGTACATCGTAAAAAAATACTATTTACTGTAATTTATGACACAAACGATTCCTACGACTTACACGGGGAAACAATGGTGAAAATAAATAATAATTGTTTAAACAAGTGAGACTAAATTACCTAAAGACGTCCAGCATTCCTGCACACGTTAAAAATATTACTAAATGTTTTATTCACTTGTTTGTAATTATATAAATTAATTGATTCTGCACATCAAAAAAAAATTAATCCACCATTTCCTAATGACAGTTTCTGTAACAGTCCGTTATCTCATAATAATGAAAGTGTTTTTTTGTCGTTATTACGGAAATCAGAATGACAATCGCGTCTGAATTTTAAGCTTGCACGGTTGAATATTTTTGTCTAATTTTTTGCATACCTTATCTAAATAATCATATCTTGAAGCAAGCAGTCATTTTTTCATAAAAATTTTAATATTTTGTTTAATAATCAAAAAGGGAAGAACAGTAGTAGTAACACGCAGTGTTAGTTGTATATGAATTTTCGGCACGTATAATCTAGAATATCTAGATTATAATCTATAATGCAATGATTTTATTTAAAAAGCGGCTCTACGTGCTTCAAGATATGAGGATTTAGATGACGTACGCAAAAAATGAGTCGAAAACATTTAACCGTGCAGCCTACAAATTCAAAACAGAATACTCGTTTTTTTCTCAAATTACTACGTTATCACTGCAAATATTAACCGATTTTCATGAATCTTTTTTTCAATTTATTGTAATTATAAAAATTAATTAATTCTGTTAATTGAAATTGAATTAATCAATGTTTTCATTATGTCAGTTTTTCTAACTGGCCGAAATCTCGTAACAATACCCGGCATTCAATCGTTCCGTGTCATCGTTTACCCTGCAAGGAGTCTGCTGACTTGAGTTTGACGAGGGTGAGCAGGCTCGCTACGGACATGCTTGTACAGCTCTCATTGAGTGTCACTGCTATTGTTCTCTATTTTGATTATTAAACAAAATCTAAACATTTTATCGAAAAACCGGCTCAGCTTGATTTGAGATATGGTTGTTTAGATGAGATGAGCCGATGTTTTGGGTCGGCATTTTTTCGGATCGGGTAGAGCTGGGTCGGGTTTCGGGTTCGCAACTATCTTTGGCGGTAATTTATGGTAACTTACCATAAATGACCGAAAATTTGCAAATAAAATTGAAATGTTTGAAATTGAATATTCGGGCCAGTTCGGGTTTTCTATCTTTCGGTCGCTTTGTGAACCCGGAACCCGATTCGAGCCGAAGTCATTTTATACATCACTAAAGGGAAATAAAATCTTTCTGAAAGTGTGGTGAGAAATTTTTTTTAATACATGTATTAAAAAGCTCACAAAAAACTAAAAAAGATGGTATCCGCAATAAACTATATTCAAGAAAAAGTCATATATGTTTTTGACCTTCAATCTTCATCTTTGGAAGTCGAATATTTATTTTTTAAAAATGATTATAATCAAAATAAAAGATTCAAATCCCTGTATTGAAAACATAGAGTGGAAATAATGTTTCATTTAGTAAAAACAGAGTTCTTCAGGACCTGGAAAAGTCATGGAATTCATAAAAAGTAACTGGATTTTTATTATATATGGCACCTCTTTTAAAGATTATGTAACATTTGAAAGCTGCAGATTTAATTAAATACCGATTATTTGGTGTGCAAATTGTGTGTGAACTTAAAGTTTTTGAAGCCCCGAACTTTAAAATAGGACCGATATAGGTGAAAAGGATAAGGGTTAGTTAAGGGTTAGTTATATTTCCTGTTCGAAAAAAAGTATAACTAAAAAGTATAAATCAGCAATCTATTTTTTATATGCTCGCCATAAAGAGAAGGTATTGTTTTAATGTGAAAATGACTTTCGTGGAATCCATCAAATGTCGACGTTTTGAAGCTGAGTCACAAAAAATAGTTCTTACGTCGGTGTCTGTCTGTCGTTGTCGCGTGGGATGAAAATGTGCTTGCGCAGCTGGCAGATTTTTAAAATTTGAAATCCTAAATAAAGAACCTTCTGTTGAGTTTTTTTTAGTAAGAATTGGAACATTTCCAGTTTTGAAATTATTAACAATTAAGTTTATTGATTTGAAATAAAATAATTCTACAATCCGGGCCTATTCAGTATTATGCATTTTTATTTTTAAATTTCCTAATTTAGGAAGTATCTATCCAATATTATTGAATTTGTGCATGTTTAATTAATAGTCTAATAATCAGCTTCCATCAACGCTTTAAATTAAAATTTGTTGTTAAATTTTGAACTTATAAACTTTCAAATAGTACCATTTTGAACACAGAAATTTTTTATTTGTTTGAATTTAATGAAACTAAACTAAACTTAAAACATTAAATAAATTATTCAATTATCTATTCATATTTACATTAATTTTGATTATTTTTTTATCAAACACTTTCTAATTTTGAATGTCTTGAACTTTAAAAATATTCGAAAAGAATGCTTTCGCATTTTTATATAGTGGCCGTACTTCAAAATTTAGTTTTTAATTGTACAAAGCAGTCTTCTGTGGGGACCTAAAAAAGGAATCTTTTAACACATTTAAAAAATGAAATAAACGTGAAATAATTATAGTCAATGTATATACAAGAAAAATTCAGCTTTTGCGTATACCTTATAAAAATTCTCTACAAAGTATTCAGCTATAACTCTATGAGCGTTGACAACAGCCTTTCGGCAGATCTTCTGTTCGTTAATTATTTTTGAAGAAAATCAAAAAAGTCTGCTATGATTGAAATTCGCATACGCCATATGAGCCACTGCCCACTAATGAATTTCATGATGTTTCTCTTCATCTTCTGTGTCGTAAAAAAGGTAGACCATAGAATGTGAACGATTCTTTCATACAGCCTCGCATCCTGATTATCAATCTTGCCATAAATCGTTGGACTTTAGATGACGTGTATCGGAATTTCTTTGAAGCCTTAAAATAGAGGAGAAAATAAGAATGATGCAACTCCAAACGATACTTGTCTATTGTCACTATAAATAATACAACATTGTTCTGTATTTTTAATTATTGAAACATTTAGATTTTCAATCTAAAAAGTTATTTTTAAAGCCAAGCACATTTTAATAAGAACAGAACAAAACTAAATAAATATTAAAAAATTAAATTGAGGTCATTGTATTATGTTGATATAAATCTGCAATAATAACTTTTTAAATATTTTTCTGAAACTTTTGATCAGCATAATAACTTTTGATCGAACTCTAAATCATACAATAATGCTTCTTTGTGTTCCCTCCACAAAAGGGAACAAATAACGCATATAATCTGATCTGAGTGATCATTGAAGCTCACATTTGATAAAAGGACGTGCAACTCCAGATCGCGAGATACAATAAAGTAAATTGCTATATATGTATTGTATTTTACTCAAGGGCGGAACTCCATTGTTATTGATAATATAATGTTCAATGTTCATGCAATAATAAAACCTGTATGAGATCAAAGGTATGAGATTGGGGACTCTGGATGCGGAATCTGGATCAGAACTAGCTCGAATGTTTTGCGACAACAAAGATTACTGCATTGCATGGTTTTATCGGTTAAGTCGCAGCCCCAGGACTCCAGCTCTTATTACGAGAACAAAAACAGTGATCGGCTTCTAAGGAGCTGAAGATCTTCTCCAAGATCAAGATCTCTTTTTCGAGTCAGTGCCACACTAATTTAAGATCCAATAAGCCTGATCTTTCCACATTCAATGAGTCTTCCGGTATTCAGTAATAATGATTTAACAATATTCCTTTTATTACCAGAGTTTCAAAATAGAGTGAAAACTTTTATTTTATTTCACTACCTACGTACTATTATTATTATTATTATTATTATTATTATTATTATTATTATTATTATTATTATTGCAATCTTTGAATTTATACAGATTTTAAACATACACGCATATGTATATTTGCATAAGCATCCGCATTCATCGTAATGTTGTTTATACTTTTTCCCTATTCTGCCTCTTCTTTTTGTTTTTCTAAAAGGTTTGCAACGAAAGAAAAAAGAAACCTTCAATCTGCTATAGTGAAAAATTATTATTACTTGAAGTTTGTCACGGAATTCTCATCTTCTGATATTTAGTAGTTAGATAGACTACTAAATAATAATTTACCCAAGATTTCACAATTCCATGGTAAACCATTTACTCTGTACAGTCTGCTGGATAATTTATAGTTAAATGAACTACAAATATGTCTTAAATCGATCAAAATCTTTACTTAGGCCAGCAAAAACACTTTTTTGAATTAACTAAAATATTCTTTTGGTTCGAGTAGTATGTTTTCTTTGACTTTTACTTGGATCAATCAACAGATATTATATAATGAACTAAATTTTATCTAAAATAACAAATTTTCTCGGTTGAACCAAACATTTTGTTGTCGATAAAATACCATATACTAGGGTTGATTCACTCCAAGTGATTTTACTTCACCCCAAGATTTTAACCAAATCTTATGCTGTGTATGCAACGTAAAGTAACGTATGTTATATTTCACAAAACTTGGCAATGGTATTTATATGGTTCATAGTTTTATACTACATTATATTTCATCAAAGCGAATCAAAAGAAATATTGTCATTATAGTGCAACTGGAAACTACATTTAAAAAGTTGCTGATGCAAGAATAGAAAATACTCTTTAATCTGAGACAAATTAATTGACCTATACCAGGGCTCGCCACTTCAAGCAGGTGTTGGCTGCCAAGACAAGTGCATGGCTGCCACTAATTTTTTCTGTCATTTTTTTCTTCGTTTTCCAGGAATAGAGCGAAGGGTTACGGTCACGGTAAATTACGTCTCGTCGTCGTGGTTCACGACGACGATATTTAATTTCCAATTTCAATTTTATTTTTAATTGAGAAAGTGAATCAAATTTATCTGCAAATTGAAGTTGTCATAAAAGTTTTAAAAAGCAGGAAACATTTGAAAATTTTTGAATGAAAATTTATTTAAAAAAAAAGAAAAATGACTGTCGCCAAAACCTTTTTCTTCGTTCTTATCGTTCTCCTTTAGCTTGTACAAATTTTGAGTAAAAATTAAAAAATAATTTACCTAAGTTGCTGGAAAGATTTTGTGTTGGTTTTATTAAAAAATTTTAATAATTGTAAATGAAGAGCGGATTGAAGCTACTGTGACGTTGTTAGTTTAACTGTTTAATAGAAGCATTTAAACTTCAAAGCTTTCATACAAAAATGTTTAAATATAGGCGATTTAAGAGTTTAAACAATTCTAGTAGAGAGGCTATTTGTATCAGTGAAATTTCACTCACA
>NC_046662.1:89547331-89548341 GCF_010883055.1 Belonocnema kinseyi
AGCGTATTAAGATTAAAATAAATTTTTGTAATTAAAATATGAAGTATAGATTTCAGTGAAAAGTATTTTTTATTCTAAAGCAGATTTCTTTCTCTATACATAGTTATTGTAAACGATCTTGGTCCTATTGCACGGAAACAATTTCAGTTCATTTTTGTTCTCATTTAATTTAGTTTAATCAGTGAGTATAATTTTATGTAATACTATTGAAAATGAATAATTATTATTGTTATTATTGAATATAATTATTATTAAGAGTAATTATCAAAATGAAATAAATGTTTCAATGAAAAGTGCTAGCAAATATAATAACTTATCATACATTTGAATAAATATTAAAATATCTACCTCCTCTTTAATTAAATTTTAATTTAAATTCAATTTCAATTGACTTTCAGTAACTTGCATCGTTCATTTTAATATAAAATTTATGCAAGCAAGAACTAGAAATAAAGACAGAAATTAACATTTAAACACAGATAACAGAATGTTTTTAGTAGTATTAATTGCAATTTTCAATTTTAAAACTTCCAAACAGAAGAAATTTTGAAAGTAAGTAACTTAAATTAAAGGGTTTTTTGTTGCAGATTATCAAAACCAAGAATTCTTCAATTTTAAAATAATGACAATTAAACGATATGTAGTGTGCAAGAGTTACAATCGACAACTACTTGATCTTGAATATATTTAAACTGAAATCCTTATATTTTAATGATTTTAAAGATTAGTCAAAGTTATCAATTCTGAGAATTCCAAACTTAAGAAATTTCAAATAAAAATTGTGAAAATTATAGAATTTTTAATTGTAAAAGTAAAAACTTACCTAATTTGTAATTATAAATTCTCAAAATAAAAAAACCCTTTAATTTAAAAGATTGACAATTTAAATTTCGAAAAAGTAAAAATGAAATCTCTTCAAATTTGAAGATTCATAAATTAACATTGTTGACTTTTGATGATTTCGGAAATCAAAAGTCAAGTTTTCAATTCTAACTGTTCTAAAAAGAAGA
>NC_046662.1:89548441-89559498 GCF_010883055.1 Belonocnema kinseyi
CACATTTTTATATAAAAATATTTTTATTTTCGGTAATTATTCTAAAACTTGCAATAAAATATAGTAATTGCTTAATTCTTCCACCTTTCAAGCATTATATTATTTTTTTTTATTAATTTTGTAACTATCTATTAATCATTAAGTATTAATCGATAACATAGTCATATTATAGCTATAGCTTATTTCAATAAATATTTATTAAAGAAATTTGAACAATATCATTTAAACATTTTATCATTATACATTGTATCAATTGTGTGAAATATATAGATATTATTCAATAAAACGTTTATATTTATATTATTAAATCAAACGGTGATATAGTTTTTTCTAATTGTATTTCATTTTTGGAAGGATAATGTCTTTCAAGCCAGGCGCGACGGGAGGTATAATGACCGTGAAGGGCTAGAAACCAGTCGAACGACAAGATTTATTAGGGCCAGTTTGACCTAGTCTTTGGACTGCCGCTGACAGCCAATGCAGCCAATGGCTGCCTTTTGGTGAGCCCTGACCTATACTGTAGTATTAAAGAATAGTTTTTATTAAAAGGACATTAATGCTTCCTCTTCGAGGAAGCAAAGTGTTTAATTGTTCATCAAATGAAATCCATTTCAATTCAGGCAAAGGTTAACATCCAAGGTCGGATTCAGTTAGTTTATATTATAATAATGAATATTAAAAACAAATTTCATACACAGAAAAGGCTTTTTGTGCAATTCTTCAAACATAAATTTTAAACAATTGTTTCCAATAAACTAAAACATAATTGACTAATCAATTGTAATTAAATTCAAGATATCTTTAACTCTAATATCCCTATACAAGTATAAATTTGTTTGAATTAATTTGATCCGGGACAGCGCGTACGCAGTCTCGACTAACAAAAATTATACGTCCGAGATATCCACATTAGGAATATTCGCAAGGGTCAGCTCGACCGTAGTGCAATGGAAGAGCCTCGCCCTGGAGGAACCGCCTTGTTGATCACGGTAGCCTCTACGTCAGGTAAGTATGCTTTCAGCAGCCTTTGTCAACTTCTTATTTACTTTCCAGTCAACCTCGTTTACGGGAAGGGCCAACTGACCTGCGCCCTGCCGGATTCAATCTAAAATAAAGCCAGTTCCGTAAGCACATATTGTGAACCCTTCTTTTACCAAACCTTCTCAGAAAGGGTGGTTAATTTTTATAATTTATTTTTAAATAAATAATTAAGGAAAAGGCTCTACTGAGTTCTAGGCCACTTTAGGTGGAATTCACATTTTCACGCAACTCGAATTTGGAAATCTCTCAATTGTAAAAAAGTCACGCCTAGCGTGACTGGTTCAATATGCGCGCCTAGGGCACGCGACTGTTGCTTCTCGTGCTTCGCGCTCGATAATATATTTATCTCGTGCTCCACGCTCGATAATGTATTTACCTAACGCTCCGCGCTCGGTTTTTGTATTACCCTCCACATTTGTGCACAGACCGCAATGCGAAATTTTTCTACATTGTATGTTAAAAACTATTATATCAAATGTCTATTACAATTTTTTTGTCTGTACCTTGGTCTGGTACTGCTTATTCAGATATTGCAAAATAATGTTCAAATTTTATTTTTCCTGATCATAATAGGACCCTGCCGTGGTTGTTTAATCCTTTTCTCTTTTTTAAGTATATATAAAATAATGTCAAATACTGCAATTCGAACCCCTCATAAACTACAATCATAAAGTGAAGTTGAACTTTTTTTTTTATTTGATATCAAAAAAGTTTTTTTAAAGCACCTATGGCCATGACGATTACATTCTCATTGCGATAATCGCGCTCAGAATAGTTTTGAAATATATTTGGTATCTACTGAAAATTTTGAATGAAATTTTTGGATCTCTGAAAAAAATAATTTTTTCCATTTTTTGAAGATTTTCAAATTTTTGAAAAGCATATAACTTTTATAATTTTCATAAAAATAAAAAAATTGTATTTGGACAATTTGCAAGTCTTTTACCCACCTATAAGAAACTTCGACAAAAGTTTATAAAATTTGAAAAAAAACTTCAAATTTTTGAAATGCTCGCAGTTTTTGAATCTTGGTTATAAATGTCTGATTAACGAACTTAACCTTAATTTTGGGGACCTTCAGAAGTATATGAAATGCGGACTCGATTGAACAAATCCTTCAACAGTTAGCGTGGCTACAACATTCAGGTAACCACACATACAGACATACATACAGACATACAGGCAGACATACAGACAGATATACAGACATACAGACACCGACAAAATTTTATGATTTTCGGATTCTGTGCGGGCCGAAACGTAAAGACTAAAGATCCGTTAAAAACCAGAGACCGTAAATTTGGACGATTACATTACACTCTCATGAATGAGAATGTAAAAAATGAAGATGAAATTTATATTTGCATTCAATAAATCTATCTAAATATGTACCTCGCGAAATATAAACATTTCGAGAGCTTTTGAATTGCGTATCTGTCACTGGAATTCCAGATTGCCGCCGATTGGGGTTTTAAAGACTTTTAGTCGTTATAACTTTTTTGACAAACTTATATGCCGCAAAAGTCTTTACAACATCTAGAACTGAAATAGCAAAAGGAAACCGGTAGATTTGGGCATGATTTCATGGCAGATTCGAAGCTGCTTGAGAAAATGCCCGATTCACATAGTCGCAAACCGATTCAGCTTTAACCTTCTGAATCTGCAAATGACAGATACGCAATTCACAGGGTCGTCTTTTGAATGGATTCTTTTTTCCTGTGTATATGAATGAGTTCAAAAACATTAAAAATTGTTCAGTATACTCTTATTTCGGGAGATATTATTAATTTACGAACACGAGCATACTGAAATATCCACTTTTTTTAAATTTTGATGTTTTCTGGGATAATTCCGGGGAAAAATTGCATAATTTTGTTTCATAAAACTTTTGAGCATTTTATCGAATGTTAAATGACGAATGTTCAGTGACGCTAACGTGTTATCGTCAATGAAAAAAGTAACGCGTTATCTTTTCCCTTACATTTTTTTAAATTAAATTTTTTTGTACATCTTTATGAATTCCCAAAAGTTTTATATAGGTTTCTTTTTTAATTTTAAATTGCTTTGAAACACAACAATTAAATCTAAATTAACGTAAATTAATATAGATTTTTACATTTATAATCTGAAAATCAAAATTTTAAACTATTATTAATTCTCATCTACTGATTTGGCATTGAATTTCCTTTCATTTCAATAAAACTATACTTTTACCATATATTTTGTACTACCCTTGGTTTTACTATAAGAACATACCATATATCAGATATAATATGACATACGATAAACATTTGCTTGCAGAAAAACAAAAAGAAAGGGAATTTGTGTATCTGCTTGTTTAATTATTAAGCGAGCATTGATGAAACGATCAAAAATCTTTTTGAGTTTCGAAATTGCATGTTTATAATTTATTTCATTGTTTTCTATAGATTTGGCCTTTTTTTATTGATTTGTAAGAAATATTTAAGCTTCATTTTATTTTATTTTATTCAAATAAATGTTATTATTTCAAAGTATATTTATTGAACGTGATACACTGTTAGAAATGTTGGGAAAATTCCGACACATTTAAGATATTAAAGTAACTGAAATTGACGAAATTAGATTGCTGAAAATGAAATTCCGTAACTTTTATATGTAGTAAATTCACTACATTTTTATTTAACTTCAGAAGCGGTTTCTGAAAATTACGTATATTTTCCTAAAATTCCTGAATGTTAACAGAAATATAAGTTATCGTGACGTAAGGAAATGCGCAGTTGCATGCGCACTTCTCCCTTCTCGAGGGCGTGCGGCTAGCAGACGAAGCATAAAGGTTCAGTATCGGTGGTAATCGGCGTGCTGGAAAGATTTTGTTTTGATTTTTTACGTAAGGGGGGTATTTTATTGGTGTACAAAATTGGTCGGAACATCACACGCTGAAGAAACCTGATGAGTAAAAACGAACTTGGCTAATAACAATTTTTTTTCAAAGTCAGGGAATTTTATTGGTTAGGGAAACTGTCAAGTAAAATAAATTTCAAATTTTTTCAATTATAATTCGAAATTAGTTTATTTCGTTTATAACAGATTTTAGGTTAAAACAGTGAACGATTTTTCTCTTGGAATATTAATATGGTCAGGGAAAATGAAAAATTGGCCAGTGGGAAATTAGAGAAAATTAAAAATAAAGTTTTGCGGTTACCGCATAGTATAATATTCTTGTTAGGGATTTATTTGCCTTGTATTACATTTGTTTGCAGTGGCTTTCTCCACAATATTACCTTTTTACTTATGAATGTTATTACTTGTTTGAAAATTCATCAATTTTGTTGCAAATACATCCTTTCTGGTTGAAAATGGAATTTTTGTGTTAAAAATTCAACTAGTTTCATAGAAAATTAACTTATTTTTTAAATATCATATTTCAATGCTAAAAAGTCAAACAAAATCTTTTTTTGCCGAAATATTTATTCTGTAGGCTTTGAGGTACACATTCTCATCGTGGCATTCGCGCTGCGCGCTCGATTTCCGACAGACATTTGTAAACAGGTTTTTGTTGGATTTTTTTTCTCATAACTTTCGTCGTTTTTCCACACATTTTTTTTTATTTTATTTTTTTTCATCGTTTTTTTTCACGAATAAAACAAAAAGTACGCGTCCTATCAAGAAGTGATTCTTAACGAAATTTTAGATCTTTTTTGAGATAAACAATTTTGTTAATTCATCTTTTTTCGTATCCTACATAGTTTGTCCACAAAATGGATTTTTTTATTTTCCATTATTTTTTGTGTATTCAAAATTTGAATTTTCGATTTTTGAAGAAAATCCAAAAATTGGTTATGATAATCTTGTAGGGATTACAAAAACAAATGTTTTCCTTCTCTTGAATTTTTTTTATTTCGTGCGTTTTTCGGCTTCAAATTTTGATTTTCGGTTGATCAAAAAAATTTTGAAAATGCTATAACTCTGAGAATTTTCTTTTTATCGAAAAAAGTTATAAGGATAAAGTTTTTGTTCTTTTTAATACTATAAATCTCCGTACATAGAATTTTCAAATTCAGAAAAAAGTTGCCTCAAAAATTTTCAAAATGCGTTCACTTTTTGAATTTTTATCAAAAATGGCTGATTCACGAACTCGTCCTTTCTTTTAGGGCCTAAAAAAAGTGTGCCATAGATGAATTTGATTTGTTCATTTTTTCGAAAGTTATTTTATTTTCCATTATTTTTTGTGCAATCAAAATTTGAATTTTCGATTTTTGAAAAAAATCCAAAAATTAGTTATAATAATCTTGTAGGGCTTACAAAAAGAAATGTTTTTCTTTTCCTGACTTTTTTTCATATCTTCCGTTTTTCGGCTTCAAATTTTGATTTTCAGTTGATTAAAAAAATTTTGAAAACGCTATAATTCTGAGAATTTTCTTTTTATCGAAAAAGTTCATAAGGATAAATTGTTTGTTCTTTGAAATACTATAAATATTCGTACATAGAATTTTCAAATTCAGAAAAAAGTTGTCACAAAAATTTTCAAAATGCGCTCACTTTTTGAATTTTTATCGAAAATGGCTGGTTCACGAACTCGTCCTTTCTTTTAGGACCTAAAAAAAGTGTCCTAAAGATGAATTTGATTCGTTCATTTTTTCGAGAGTTATCGTGTTTACGGGCGGACGGACGGACGGACAGACAGACAGACGCCATCGTGAAAACCTGATTTTCGGATTCAGGGGGTCTCGAAACGTGAAGATCCGTTGAAAAAGTGTGATGTCAAATTTCCGACAATTCTAATACTTTCTCGATCATAAATGATGAGAATGTAAAAAAATTAAATTATTTTAATAAATTTTGTAAAATAAATATTTTTTGTAAAACGACACAAGATATGCACTAAAATTAAAAGACAAAAGTTGTTCACCCAAGAAGATCTATAAATTTGTTATTAATCATTTTTAAATAGGACGAGTAGATTTTCTTTTAATAGTAAAAAATAAGATTTAAAATAAAAAAGTTAAATTTTTATAATAAATTTTTGGAAAAAGGACACGAAAGACGAAACAAATTTTTTTAAAAAAGTTTCTTTAACCAAAAATATCTAGAAGTTTGTTATAAAATCTGATTAAAAAATATATATATAGTAAACAAAAATCTGCCCGCTTTGCGGACACGTGCTTATAGCGCTCTGCGTGCATGTCTAGCAAGTTTGAACGCGCCTGTGGCGCGCGATTATTGATTCTCGCGCTTCACGCTCGATGATGCATTCACCTCGCGATACACGCTCAGACTTTGTGTTTACCCTACATTTGTGCGCAATTTTTTAAAAATTAAAGGTGAAAACATAGATAACTTCTATTTGGTGATTGAGAATCCTCTTTTGTCGAACCTCCTTCAGCTTTAACGAACACATTCTCATTATGTATCTCGTACTTCGCATTCGATTTTGTCGAAAGTGCAAACTTTTTTGCATTATTTTTTCTACGTTAATATATTTTATTATATTATATATATTTAGTTTTTGCTATTAAACAGTAATAAACAAAATATAATAACAAAATGTATTTTATCTAATTTAAAATTTCCTAAATATGAGCAAAAACAAAATTTTTTAAATTAAATTAAAAGCACACTTTGTGAAAAAAATCTAAAATATAACAAATTTAATTTCTCTAACGTAAAAGAACAAAAATTCTTCATTTTTTTTCTTCTCTGGGAAGAAAATTACATTGTATTTCAAGTATTTGAAAATAGCAAAAAAAAGGCATATTTTCAAATAAGGAAAAACATTTTTTCCAGAAAGTTTTAATATTTTACGAAACATATACATATAACTAAATCCATAAAAATAATATAATCCTTATATAAAAACTGATGTGTAGTTTGAGAAGTTAGCTGTAGGAGATAACTTATTCGCGAGCTGATTGGCTCTCGAGTAAACTGAATACGATATTTAAGATGGCCGCTTTTTGGTGCGTTAGACTCTGTCCTATATATATGTACATCATGATGCGCCATCTTTAGGATGAAGAAAGATCGATTGTACACGATATCAAAGACAAATTTTCTTAACAAAAATTCAATTTCTAAACAAAAAATATGACTGCTCAACAAAAAATTAATTTTCCACGAAACTGATGCATTTTTACGCAAAAAAATGAAATTTCAAACTACAAAATAATTTTTTTACAAAAAAACGCGCATTTTAACTACAAAATATCAATCTTAAAAAATGGCAAAGTTCTATTATCTGTTAAAAAATGAATTCTTAAACAAACAAAAAAAAGCATTTTCCACTAAACAGTTAAATTTTTAACCAGACATAAGACTTCGATCAAGTAATTTCACGATGCATTTTAGTTTTGACCCAAGTTGTTGAATTTCCAATTAAAAAAGATTAATTTATAACAAGATAATTAAACTTTTAATCAACGATATAACTTTTCAATTTAAAATATAAATATGTCAGAAAAAAAGTAATTTCTTAACAAAGCGATTCAACCAAATGTTTTACACAAATTAGTTGAATTATCAATCAAAGAAGAACGATTTTTAACCCAACAGTTGCACTTTCATCAAAAAATAAAATTTATTTTTTAACAGATGAAGTTTTAAACCAAAAAGATAAATTTAAAAAAAATAGTCAAATTTTCTTATGAAAAAGATTTTAGTCGAGTTTTCATGATAAACTATTAATTTTTTTTCCTGAAAAATTTCCTACCAAAAAAATTGAATTTTCAATCCAAACAGACGAATTTTTAACCGAAAAGCATGACTTTTTAACAAAATTGTCGTTTGGTTTTTTGGATTTTGAAAATTCTATAATTTTGTTCATTTTTATTTGATCAAAAATAGTAATGAGGATAAATGAATTTATGATATCCACGGAATTCCAGGAATTCATGGGATTTATGGAATTGAAGGAGTTCAAGAAATTAAATAAATCCACGTAATTTGGTGAATTTAAGGAATTCGTAGAATTCCATGAACTCCATACGTTCCATGACTTTCGTGATTTCATTGTATTTTATTAACTTTTTAAATTTCATGAATACCTTGATTTTCGTGAATTCCATTAATTCAACGATTTTTTTAAATTCCATCAATTAGTTGAATTCTGTGAATTTCTTGAATTACGTAAGTTACATGAATTCCGTAAATTCCATTAATGTTATAAATGCCATGATTTTCCTGAATTTCATAAATTTCTTGAGTTCCGTGAATTCTTTAGATTCCTTAAATTCCTTGAATTCCGTGAATTCCTTTATTACGGTAAATTCTATGGATTCTGTAAATTCCTTGAAATCCGTGAATTCCGATAATTCCATGAAATCCGTCAATTCCAGGCGTTACATGAATCCCGTCAATTCTGCGAATTACACGAATTGCTTCAATTCCATGAATTCCTTGAATTCCATAAATACTATATTATTATACAGGGTGGAGACGCTGGGTCTTACCAAAATGTATGCAACCCCGCATACACTCCCATGAGAATAGCATTAGCGTGTAAGACTCATTATCAGTTTCTCGAAGAAAGATATTTTTTTAAATGATACGTTTTCCATTCATGATTAAATGAATTTCAATTTCTCAATCACCTCAAATAACTATGTGTGAAATTTCGAGATTTTCATAAAAATGAATAAATCTTGAGTATTCTACGACTTTTTTCATTTTATGTGCTATGTTTATGAGTATTTTCATAAAAGCAGGGATATCTGAAAGGTTAAGCAAATGTGCACCCAATAGTGTAAGAGTGGCTGAGGTCGGTGGGTGGGGGGATAGAATATAAGTACATATACAGTACGTATGCATATGAAAGACAAACAACCTCAATTTTTCCTGCAAAATAATTTCTTTAAATCGTATCACTCGGTCAAAACTGGTATTTCGGGAATTTCCCGGTTTCCATTGATTTTTCGGACCGGGAAAGCTGAATAAGCATTTCGGACCAATTTTCTCGTATTTTGAAACTTAAAACCTAAAATTTGCACTTTGGTTCATCAAGATCGGTAATTCCTACGAGGAGTTATTTTATTTTGATAAAAATTTACGTTTTGCTCCCATCATGTACCGTTTTGAATTTTTCCAAATTTTGACTTTCATGCATTACGAAATATTTCTTTTTATAATAAGGTAGCCTTTTAATTGAAACCAGTAAAGTTGGTATCGAGAAACAGGGAAATAATGAGTTTAAAAAAATAAGTTGGGCAGCCACCTTCCATTTTTTCAAAATTGTTAGTTTTCATTGTCATCACGTGTCATTATCTAATAAATAAATTGGCTTCTTGTAAAAATTTAAAGAGATTTTCTTATCAATTGTGGAAAGTTTCATTTTTGTTCAAATTTAGGGGTCCATAATTTTGTGAGTTTTGGAAAAAAAATTTGTGTAGATAAATTTTTTCATCACCGAATCTTAAGATCATAATTCTACAGAGCTAAAGGATTCCGATAAAATATAAAAAAATTACCTGCATTTGAAATTTTACGTTACATTTCCCCATATTAATTGCATGAGAAACTTTGAGTAATTTGGGCCACATGTTCATAGTAACCGATTTTGCTAAAATTTGGTATAGATCATTTTTATTGGTCATCCCAACAAAGTATGAGGGTGCGCCCAGAGAAATGCGAAAAAAATCCACAAAGAGTAAATAAGGACCACAATATAATATAAATTGAAAAACAGAACATTTATTGTTATTAAAAATTTTAATTGTTTGCCCTTTTTCATTCGTATCTGTTATTTTTTTCTTTCCTTATTAAAGTTAAAAAAATATGTTTACAAAGTTTAAATTGCTTGATCAATTCCTGCTCAAGAAAAAGGCCAAATAAATGGTCAAATAATCAAAGTGAAAATAATGGTTCATTTTCAGTTATTTTCATAAAATTGTAATTTTTATTACAAAACTTTTTTATTTTTTATTCTATACTTATTCGCAGTCACAAAAAATACACACACAAATTTCCTACATTTTTTGTTCACACACAAACAAATTTTTATATGGAACATTATTTTTAAACAACAGAATTAAATGCAGTATCAAAACAACGGATTTGAAACATTGCAGAATTAATGTATTTTATTCTAAGCAAAATTGTGGTAAAATGGATGCGAAATATTGCAGAAAGCGAATATACAAGTGTAGTGTAGTTAACTGTGAAAGCATTTCCTCGGACGATGGTATTATTTTACACAGACTACCTAATATACCCAACAACGGAAGGTTAAAAAAAATAGCTGTTCCATCAACTATGAATAATCAATCCATTTTAAACTGTAAAAAATCAAAGTTTATTCGAAATGTGTTGCTTAAAACCACTACTCGTAAAAAGTAATAAGTATTTACTTTTTATTATAATTTACCTGGCAGACCGAAGGAACCGAATGGAGCCTCTATACAAAGTACCCGTAAAGACCCCATTGGGTTCATTTTTAAAAAACTTTTTAAAAATAGCAAGATCAACTTTTAAACTGTTATAATACGGATTCTACGTTAAATTTTCTATTGGAAACTCACAGAGTAATCGCAATGCTTTTGTTTGCAGCGGTAAAAAGTTTAAAAAAATACAAGACGTATAACGCATGTTGACCGCTACTTACAACCGATGCGTTTGAAGTGTAGCAGTCAACAGGCGTTACACGTCTTATATATTTTTTAAAATTTTTACCGTTTCAAAAAAAACTATTGCGATTATCCCGTGACCTTCTATAGGGAATTTTAACGTAGAATCCGAATTTCAACCATTTAAAAGCTGATTTTGCTGTTTTTTTTTAGTTTTTTAAAAAGGAACCGAATGAGGACCCAAGGGGTTCCTTACGGGTATTTTGTAGAGGCTCCGTTCGGTTCCTTCGGCCCGCCAAGGTTAGTAGCATTATAAAATTTTATATGAATATAATAATGATGTTTTTATTCAGTTCTGTCGAAAACCTTGTGAATAAGAGTTTGGCTATTGGCGATGGTAGTTGTACCAATAAAGATATTTCTAGTGATGACGATGATGATGATGATGATGATGATTTTTTTTTTTTTTTTTTTTTTTTT
>NC_046662.1:89559598-89567062 GCF_010883055.1 Belonocnema kinseyi
TGTTTTCACTGCCTTATCCGCAGCCTTCCGGATATGCTCCCAGAATGTGAGCTTTGTATCCATATGGATACCGAGATGTTTGACCGCCTTCTGGGTCTGTATCATCTCGTCTCCCACCTTGAGCTGGATGCATGTCTCAATCCTCTTGGTTGTGGGGACCACTATCTCTGTCTTCTGTAGAGCCAGTGTTAGGCCATGCTCTTCCATCCATTCGCACACACGGCGCATAACCTGATTCAGCTTCATTTGCGCCTCTTCCAAGTTTCTGGCCGTGATGATTGCCGCGATGTCGTCTGCATATCCTACAAGAGATGTGTCCTTTGGCATATCCATACGCAGGATACCGTCATAGGAAATATTCCAGAGGTCTGGCCCCAGAATAGAGCCCTGAGCGGCTCCTGTGGTGACCTCCTTTCTACGAGGACCGTCGCTGGTGTCGTATAGAAGCACTCTGTCCTTCAGGTAATTTCTCACCATTCGGAGGAGGTAGTGCGGCACTTTAAAGTTATTTCTTAAAGCGTCCATAATGTCTCTCCATCTTGCCGTGTTGAATGCATTTTTAACATCTAGAGTCACCAGTAGTACTACAGGACGTGAGTAGTGGTTTTCCTGTCGCGCTGACATTCCGGCGTCCACTATGCACTGAGCTGTTTCTACGGTGCTACGTCCCTTTCTGAATCCATATTGCCTGCTTGATAGATCTCCAGCTGCCTGGACGGCTGATAGCAGACGAGGTTTTAAGAGCTTTTCCAGGAGCTTTCCGGCAGTGTCCAATATGCACAGAGGCCTGTAGGATGACGGGGAGTCTGGATCGCCCTTGCCTTTGCTTATCAGCATCAACTGTTGTTCCTTCCACCTCCTAGGGAAACTTCCGGTCCTTAAACAGCTATTATACATTTCTAGAAGAATTTGTGGATTGTATCTTTCCACTACTTTGAGAACCTCTGATGGGATACCATCTGGGCCCGGCGTCTTCTTATTCTGCAGAGAGGTGACGGCTTGTCGAAGCTCTTCTGCCTCAAAAAATGGAATATCCACAGGGATCTCCTCGTCTGTATCATGCTCTACGTTCACTGTTGGAAAGAGCGAGTCTACGATTTTACACATCGTTTCCGCGTCCCTTTTCAGTGGTGCTGTTGTCGCTCCTAGCTTCCGGGTGTTTCTTCATTCGAAGAAATTCCGCATTCTTTTGGGCCATCTTCTCGGGGGTTTTCTTAGCACGCTGAGCTTTACGGCGCAATGTAAAGCAGGTCTTCCTCAAAATGGCAATTTCTTCCGACCACCAGTAAGCCGGATGTCGGTTGTCGTTTCGACTTTTTCGAGGCATGGCAGCATCACATGCTTGCTCAATAAGGGCCATTGTCTGCTCCACGACGTTGACAGAGTCTTCTTTCGTCTCTATACATCCCCGTGTTTTTACTGCTGTTTCTGGCTTGCTTGTGATGACATTTGCAAACTTCTCCTCGTTCAGCTTTCCCACGTTCCACCTTTTCGGTCGGCGGGTGTAGGCTTTGAGAGCTTTATTTTTTTCCCTCTGTATCTGAAATGTGATGTATTCGTGATCACTACCTGTAAATTCTTCCATCACCCTCCAGTTTACGACATTTACTGCCATGTTCTCTGAAGCGAAGGAGACATCTGGTGTCGTCTCTCTCTGCCCGGGTCGTCTGAATGTTGATGCGCCAGTATTAAGAACTATCAGTCCTCTTCTGGCCGCCATCTCCATTATCCGTTTCCCTCTAGGGTTCGACTTTGGCATTCCCCACTCTACCGCTTCCGCGTTAAAGTCGCCAGCTACCACAATGCCGCCCTCCATATCTTGTAGTGCTTCCTCTAGACCTTCTAGTTTAACCTCGAAGTCTTTGATGGGCTCATTTGGGGTGAGGTAGACGCTCACAAAAGTGGTCCGCCCACTCCTAATCCAAACAAATCCCGCGCCGGATCCGTGGTCATCCACTGGTACTTTATCTCCATTTCTTACCGAGATAGCAGCAGTTCCTGTACTATTTGCAAACCACGTTGATACTTCTCTATCTTGGTACTGCTCACACAGAAGCAGAGGATCGGCCTTCTTCTCATATACAAGATGAGTTAGAAGGTCATCGGCTGTTCTACTTCTATGTAGGTTTCCTTGAAGAATGCTGATCATCGTCTTTCATGTTCTCGAGCTCGGCCAAGAGCCTCTCTAAAGGCTTGACATTTGCCTGACCCAGGAATATGACACCGTTGCTGTGTCTCCAGATTAAGATCGTTACACAGAACACAATTTGCATCTGACTGGCATGTGGCGCCCTTGTGACCTGTATTGCCACATTTGTAGCACTGATCCTTCCTATCAGGTCCTTTGCATTCACGTGCCTGATTACCGTAACCCAGACACCTGTAACAGCGTGTGACCATGGTTCTCTTTTTGACACGACAGTTGACCCATCCGACCTTAATATGTGCAGTTTCAAGTAAATGCTCGGCTGCTTGTTCATCTACATCTACTATTGCCATGATCTGGCCTCTAGTGTTGGGCTTCGTTAAGCTGACTTTGAGCTCTCCTGTTAGTTCTTGGAGATCTCGTGTCAGTGCTTCTCTGACTTCTTCTTCTGTTGTGAGGCTATCCAGGTCTCTTATTTCTAGAGAAGTCCGCGGTACCTTGTTGAAGACTGTGCCCTGGTCTCCCAACGCGTTTTTAAGTGCTTCTGTAAAACCCTTTTGATTTTTTGATTCCTTGTCTAACTCTAGCAAGACAAATCCAGCTCTTGTCTGACGAATAGATTTTACCACTGTGTTCGTATTTTCCGGCTTAAAATTTCCCCGGATTTCTCCTAGGACTTGCGCATACGTTTTGCCCTCAGCTGGTTTTATGATAATGGCTTCTGTTCTTGTTTTTATTCGCTTCTCTCTCCTTCTCTGGACATTATTTGTCTGCCCCTCAGCATGAGTTTTCCTTTCAGCCTTATCAGCTTTCTTCTTGCGTCCTGTCACCTCCTTCCACTCCAAGGGTGACGCACTATCTTTAATCTTCTTGTCCATTTGATTGGCACTCTGGTTCTCTGCCGGACTGGAGCCTGATGATTGATGATGATGATGATGATGATGATGATGATGATGATGATGATGTACAATTTAACATGACTTTTCTTTGTACTTATTATTTATTTAAATAATGCTTATGTAATAATACGATCACAGTTTTTCTTTGATATAGTCAACTTAGTACGAACACATTTTTTCTTATATATAGTCACTCTTCTCAGTTTAGTCTAAGCGACATTGATTTATAATATTCTTTAGTGCATTTCGTTGCATTACATTGAGTCGAATTTGTCCTTTTCTTACCTATTTTTCTTCTCTCAAATTAACAATATGTTTTGATATATGTTTGAAGTACACACATTTTAATTTTAGAATACTATCTAAAATGAATTTTTCATCGTAGGGTACTTTAACAATAGCACAGGTATCATCGAATGAAGAGTATATAACCAAATAACAGCTCCTCAAGTTAGTGACGAAAATGCCCAACTGAACCTGGCAATAATAACCTGGTTTTTTACGTTTGAAGTAGTACACTGACTCCGAATCTTTGGCAATCCAATATAATCCATCTAGCACTTCATTCGCTGTCTTTTCTTGTCCTTTATCTGGGCATTTTATTTCTATTGTGTGACTATCAACAACAATACCATCACGGCTATAACCAAGCCATGGTACACTGGGATGAACGAGTAATCCGAGTTCCATTAATGAGTGACCGGTAGTTCTTTCGTAGCACTTTCTTGCTTTATTCTCATTTTTAATACCATGGGCAGTACTTGGTGACCCGTGAAAATTATCTTCAAGATGTTTCATTATTTTGTTATACCAGTCAGGGTTTGTGTTCTTCATGTAAGTCAAAAATTGATATGCCACACTAGATATGATTCTCTTTTCTTTCGTTAAGCCATTTGTCACCTTTCTGACATTTAATATCTGAACTTAAAGCGATTGCACTTTCAATATCTACTTTTACCTCTTTATTATAGACATCTTTTTCATCCTTACTTAAATCATCAAATCTAATAATATTGCATAAATCATTGACAAAGTGGCAATAGAAAATGGAATCATTTTTAATAGAATTAATACAAACCAATTTCTGATTAATAATTTTAGAGGTACTATGAAAAATGATTATTTTCATTATTTGTCACTGGCTTGCACATACATAGTAAAAATTTAGCTGTTTTATTTATATTTCACATATTAAAAATACACCCCTTTCAGTATGTATAATGAATAGAATTGAAAAAAATAGTACTTAAACGTTGTTCAATACAAATTTAGGTGGTGTTATTTTAATTAAAGTGTTAAACACTCGGATGCTTCGGATGAAAGTAAATTTGGTTGGATGTCACGTGTCAGGTGATAACAAGTTTTCGCATCTTCGTCTGAAAGCAATGCAGTGAATTGAAAAATATACTATAATACATGCAAGCCAAATTTTTCATTAGGTCAAAGCCCATTAAAAATCCAGTTTCGACTTCAATGGCACAACCAACTTCATCCTCTTTCTTTTTCTTCAATAGTACAAAAGGATGCATGTTCATATCAACATGGAAAACTGTTCAATGAATGTGTATCCCTTTCTGATGTACATAAATGCAGCAGATAAACGAAAATTCATATCATAAGGTGGTCGAGTAATAGTTCCTTCAGATGAGGCACGCTTAAATGTGTATGTCTTTTTGATATTGTACCTTCGAAACCATTTATTTTATGGTCTTCATATTGGAGAACGATTTTACTTGGTAGTAAACCCTCACAGCAATAGGATATACCGGGATATCCCATTTGATCCCATTTATCTTCAAGGTTGCCCTAAGGTTATCCCAGGGATAACCCGTCGGATAGATTGCGGCATATCCGCCGGGTTATCCCTACAATATCCTTGGAACAACCTGGGAGATAAATAGGATATCCCGGCATATCCTATTGCTTTGAGGGAACCCATGACGTTCAATATTAACTATTAACTAGTCATCTCTGATAAATCAACAAATACAGTACAACTCTTCTATAGCGCCGATACTTGGGCTGTCGGTAAGTGGGAACTAACTCATTGTAGGCCAATCCGCTTTTGTTTTTTCACGCCTGAGTAATAACCGCAGATCCCGCAAACAGTATATCAAACTTCTCTTTATTGCGAACGGTCTTTTGAGGCAACTTCGACGGCGACTATTTGTCAACTCGAGCACAATTGTTTTCAAAGATATATCATTAGCTTCTAAAAGACTTTTTTTAACTTCGATATTATATACATATATATTATTCATATATATACACACACACACACACACATATATATATATATTCCGTTCGGTTTTGATTTCTCTAGAATCAAACCGAAGGGCCTATGACAAAACCATCGAACGCGTCCTCGGGTTGCGGATAGAGGGTCCCTGTATTAAGGGTTTCTGCTGAATATGGTTACAAAAATAAATAAGCAGTCGCGGACAATTGTCCAGGGGTGGTCCCGAAGGAATTAACCCCCAAGCGGAGGTGTGAAAACCGTGCCGAAAGCTGAATGGCACCTGGGAGAGGTGTCTAGAACGGTGACTCTGGGATATCGGGCGACCTATCAGAGTACGTAGCCTTATCCTTGCATGCAGGGCTCTACAAGGTTGGACGAACCCCTTTCCCTAGCTTCTCGTGGGAACAACAATGACAACACCAAACATAGTTGTAGTAAGTGCGGTTCAAAACAACAGAACGCGCAGGGCTCCCGACAATGGGACGGCCAACAATGCCGACCAATCTAGAGCTGGGGAAGCCAATGAAGATGGATTCAATGCGATGGATCGGCGGAATCTCGGGACCTTTAGGTGGACGGAGCGACTGAATCACGACTGGCTAGAGTGCTACGATGCGAGGGTGACCCCTGAACGGGGTTACATGGCACGGCTGCATGCTCTGTGGTGCGAGAAACACCCGAAACTATCGCACTTCTCGCAGCAATGTTTGCGAAACAATGCTGAACTACTCCGAAAAAGGGGCTATGTAAGCGGAACGCCTACTCTACCACAGCTAGAACAAGCCGGTAACAGAGAGAGAGAGGCGACCCTAAGACGAACCGCGGGCAGGCATCCAATAGATGAAGAGCGATGCTTTATGACCCGGAGAAACATCGACACCAAGGTTTCTCTCAAGCCAAAAGATCTGGCTGAAATGGATGACGAGCTTCGTGGACATTTTTTCGGAGAATCTGATCTCTAGGCTATCAATTATTGTGTGTATAATGCAGCGAGAGCTTTGGTCGATGCGAACCGTAAAACAAAACCAACGGTTGATCATAAGACCAAAAGAGGAATGCATCAACTTGTCATAAAAATAGGCTGGGCAAGACAGTACGCGTCCCGCATTCAGTGTTTGATTTACTACATCACATCTGGCAGGAATTTTATCGCCAAGGTTCGAAAGTTCGCGCGCGAACTCTGGACTTGTTATCACAACTTAACAAGTCAAAGCTGCTGACCATCAGGCAGCATATTGTTGAGAGAATACGTATACTATCTGATGCTAAGAGAAGTCTAGAGCGGAGGGAGAGGTGGGTCTGAGAAAATCAACAGTTTCTCTCTGATCCATCTCGACTCTTCCAAGACCCTCCAGTTACTGTCGAACACCCACCCAAATCAGAGGAGGTCGAAGCATTTAGGAGAGAAGTCTACGAAGTGCAGCATAGACTGGACGAAGACTCAGAAAATATAAATAGCTCCAAGGAGTTATGTGTTGCTCTCATAATACCTGATAAAGAATGCCCACCCTTCGCTACCGAGGAGATGAAAAAAATATTAAGAGGGATGAAGAACTATTCCGCAACGGGACCAGATTGTATCAAAACCTTCTGCTGGAAGAATTTTTCTTCAACCTATCAGCATTTGGCCCGTATTTTCACCTCATATTTGAACTCTGAAGAGCCGATTCCGGAGTGGTTGGTGAAAGGGCGCACAATACTTCTGCCGAAAATAGGCAACTTAGCTGACCCGAAGAATTACAGGCCAATAACTTGTCTGAACACACTTTACAAGATATTACCAGAGTAACCTATCGATGGACTGGATTGATTATCGGAAAGCTTTCGATTCGACCTCCCATAGACATATCATCTGTCTTTTGGAAATCTTACAGGTTCATCCGCAAATAGTTAGGTGCATAGAGAGATTGATGCCGCTTTGGAAAACCAGATTTACTATCTCACCTGGAAAAAATCGTGTGACAACTAACAAGGTCACCTTTGAGAGAGGTGTCTTTCAGGGCGGCACCATGAGCCCACTCCTCTCTTGCCTAACATTATTGCCACTAACTCTAGCACTTCGCCATTCCGACGGGTATTTGTGCGGCAAACCTGCAGATCGAAAGTACAAGGTCACTTATGTATTTTACATGGACGATCTTAAGATCTATGCTAAAAACAAAGAGCAACTACATCTAGCT
>NC_046662.1:89567162-89569909 GCF_010883055.1 Belonocnema kinseyi
ACTCTTTCTGTTTTTAAAATTAAACAATTTTGTTGAAAGTTCATGTATTTTGTTGGAAATTGACCTTGTTTAGTAGAAATTTAATCTTTTTGGTTGAAAATGTATTATTTTTGGTCAAAAATGCAATTGTTCGGTTAAAATATCAACTGTACATCTTCTTCGGTTTGAAAGTCGATTATTTCACTAAGAGTTGAACTACTTTGTAAAAAAATACGTTTTTTTAACAAGGTTTAACTCTTTGATTGAAAGCTCATATTTTTTGCTAAAAAAATTCAACTTTTTGTAGAGAATTCGTCTTTTTGACTTTAAAATTAAATAATTTCTTTAAAAATTCATGTATTTTGTTTAAGATTTGTCTTTTTTTGTAGATCATCAATTTTTTTGGTAGAAAGTTCATCTGATTGGTTGAAAATTTAACAACTTTGTTTAAAATTAATTTTTTCTGTTAAAAATTATTTATCTTTATCTGAAAATGTAACTATTATATGATTGATTAAAAATTCATCGTGTATATTGGTTAAGTTGGAAAATCGTTTTTTTTTTATAGAACATTAATCTTCTTGGTCAAAAATTAACCTTTTCCCTTGAAAATTTAACAATTTTGTTGAAAATTGTTTTTTTTTCTTATTTAATTCAATTTTTTAGCACAGTTTTTATCTGGAAATTGTACTATTCCATTTTTGGTTGAAACTTTATCCTGTAAATTGAATTAGTTAAAACACCAATTATTTGATAAAAAATTAATGTATTTTATTGAAAAGTAAACTTTTGGGTTTTTAAGCAGAAGTCTTTGAACTATTCCGTTTAAAAATAAGTTTACACTGTTTTAAAAAAAAATCATATTTTTGGCTTTGAAATTAAACAATTTTAAAAAAATCCTTATTGACTGAAAAGTCAACTCTTGTGTAAAATTTATATCTTTTTGGATGAGTTCAACAGTTTTTAATTAAAAAATAAAACTTTTTTTGTTGAAGATTTATCATTTTAGTTGAAGATGGAATTATTTTGTTGGAAATTTGTTATCATCTTTTTTTTTAGTTGAAAATTCAATTATTTCGATAGTAAGTTAATTTCTAACATTTTCAATCGGCAAGCTCAAATTTTTATCTCTGAATAACAATGCAAAAATATTAATCTGGAACAACTTAAAATAAAAACAATGTAACTTTTATTTTAAAAAGTTTTTAGTTAAATAATTGGTTTAATCGTTCAATTTTGAATGTTACGGACTGAATGTTTCTTGAAGTATTATCATTTTGAACCTTAAAAATAATAGCGTAATTTCTATTTTTTAACTAGAAGTCTCTAAAATGTTAAAGTCATAAAAATTTAAAAATGGTAATTTCGTATTTTAAAGTAATTTAATTTAAAACATTGTGAAATTAAAAGGTGTTAAAAGTTGGTGTTTTATATGTATGAATTATTGAGCGTTTAAATGAAATATTTCTGAATTAAAAATTTGTCCAGTTTCAGTTTTAAAAGTTTAAAATTCAAAATATTCCCACCTCAAAAAAATCATTTTCAGATTTAAAAGTTTGAATTTTCTAATTTCATCCTGAATTTTGAATTGGAACAGGAAATTTTTCAAAGCAATTATATGTATTTTTGAATTGGGTCAGAGATTTTTTGAAAAAAAATATATAATTCAGATATGGGACAAGGAATTCTACAGAATAATTAAAATTTTAAGTTAAAAAAGGAAGTATAATGAGAATACATTATAAAAAGAATTTATTTAATACATAATTAACTATATATGATATTATAAATATAATAATATTATCTCAACAGATATTAATATTAACATTAATATTAATAAGCTGTAAATGATTGTGCTTGAGTTTTAAACGTTTGAAGTTGATTTTCTCAATTTCACCGAGTAAATTTAAATAGCTTTTCCCAAGTAGTCCTGAAAAAAGTATAATATAACCAAATTCTAGAAAGCTATAGTTTATAATTGTTTAATTCCAAATGATTCTTATAATCAAATTTTATAATTTCGAAAGTCCGGAGGCTGTTTACACTTTTTTGGTTTAATAGATAATTTAAACGCTTAAAAACTCCAGCTCACTAATTTACACCAAATTTATATTAATATTAATATAATTATAATATCGAAGAAAATAGTAATATAGAGGAGTAATATAGCCTAAGGACAAGAGGAACTGTAATATAGACACAGAAATATGTAAAGATTTAATGATTTAATTATTATCTGTTCAGGTAAAAATTCTAAGAAAGAAAATATGTAGCTTCGTTTTATTTGAAAATTTAAGAGAGCAAAATTATATTGTAAAAACGTGTAAGAGTATACAATGAAGACAATTAATTCTATTCTATTCTATATATAATTATAATATCACATACTTAATTATATAATTTATTTGCATTATGTACAATAATATACACAATATAAAGTATAAAATATAATGAACACAATATAATATACAACAAAAAATTAAACACGGCATTAATATTCTGATATTGCATATATATATTTATTTTTAAATTGTGCGAAATATTCAAATATCATTGGAAATCGCCAATTTCTTTTATTTCTTTTTCGTTTTTTTCTTGTTCAATTCAATTTTTATCACATTTTTTATCTGGAAGTTGAACTATTCCATTTTTGGTTGAAACTTTATCCTGTACAGTCTGTCAAGTTAAAGCGTGGGTGGCTTTACTCGCAGTCGGTAAGGTGTATCGACATGATTTTGGTGTCAAAATATTAAGAAGAGCTCCCTCTT
>NC_046662.1:89570009-89571526 GCF_010883055.1 Belonocnema kinseyi
ATGAAAGAGGGAGCTCTTCTTAATATTTTGACACCAAAATCATGTCGATACACCTTACCGACTGCGAGTAAAGCCGCCCACGCTTTAACTTGACAGACTGTACATTGTATTAGTTAAAACACCAATTATTTGATAGAAAATTAATTTATTTGTTTTCGATTATATTTTTTTTTTAATTGAAATAATTTTGAAATACAATTTTGGAATTGAAATTAAGGTATTAAAAATTGAAAAATAATTGATTTTACATGATGATTCTGAATCAGTTCAAAATTAAAGAATTAATAGATATTAGTTTTTAAAATTATTTTCTATTATAACTTCAAATATTATTTCAGTCTAAAAAAATTATATTTTCAACCCATTCAATTTGAAATTTTTTAATCAAAAAAATAAATTTTCGTTAATTATTAGCAATATTTGACCGTTCATTTAAAACAAGCCATTATACACAACTATTAAAAACTATACAAATTTGAACAGAGTGGTTCGAAATAGAAAGCCTTGAATTGTTAAAATTGTAATGTGCTAAATTTTAAGTTTAAACGCTACTACAATTTTAATTTAGAATAATATTAAAAATTAATTTAAAACTTGAAATTATTTGAAATAATTTGAAACACGATGTAGATTTTTGCAGATTTAAAAAAAAGCTTTTGAGAATTGTAAAATATTTAAAAAGAATAATAAAAATTGTTGTGATTGCTAAGAAAATTCAAAATGATTTTTCAGTTTGAAAACTTAATTTTAAGTGAGTATTTGAGAAGATTTTAAAAATTAAAAAAAAAAAAAAGAATCAGGACGATTTTAAGGCAATTTTTTATTTTCCAGTTTTTTAATTTTACGAAAAAAATCGAATTAACACAATAAATTAATTTTCAACCCAAAAGTTTACTTTTCAACAAACTAAATTAATTTTCTATCAAACAATTGGTGTTTTAACTAATGAAATGTACAGGATAAAGTTTAAATCAAAAATGGAATAGTACAATTTCCAAATAAAAACTGTGCTAAAAAATTGAATTGAACAAGAAAAAAAATTAATTTTAAACAAAGTTGTTAAATTTTCAACCAATCAGATGAATTTTCGACCAAGAAAGTTGATGATCTGTAAAAAAAATACAAATCTTAAACAAAATACATGAATCTTTAAAGAAATGATATAATTTTAAAGTAAAAAAGACGAATTATCTACAAAAAGTTGAATTTTTTAAGCGAAAAATATGAGTTTTCAATGAAAGAGTTAAACTTTTAACCAAATAGTTAAATTTTCAACCATAATTAAAAAACCTTGTTAAAAAAACGTATTTTTCTCAAAGTAGTTTAACTCTTAGTGAAATAATCGTCTTTCAAACCGAAGAAGATGTACAGTTGATATTTTAACCGAACAATTGCATTTTTGACCAACAATGATCCATTTTCAACCAAAAAGATTAAATTTCTACTAAACAAGGTCAATTTCCAACAAAATACATGAACTTTCAACAAAATTGTTTAATTTTAAAAACAGAAAGAGT
>NC_046662.1:89571626-89572906 GCF_010883055.1 Belonocnema kinseyi
TCGGCGAGGAACAAAGTATCTGCAACGAACATGCTTGCCGTCCCGGTAGTACTCTACTCATTTGGAGTAGTTCCATGGACGAAGAACGAGCTCAGATCCCTTAATATCGGGACAAGAAAGGTTATGCACATGAACAAAAGCATGCATCTTACGTCTTCCGTTCCGCGACTTTACATCTCACGCCGTCAAGGTAGTCGCGGAATATTGTGTCTTGAATGTCTTCACAACAGGATTATTCTGGGTACAGCACATAGAGTTGCAAATGGAAGAGACCCTCTTCTTAAAATTGTCAGGAATCACGAAGAAGTGGGCAAAGGAGCGTTTCTGTACAAAGCAGCGGAGGAGGCTGCTGAAACACTCGGACTTGACTTTAGTATTAGGGGTGAGCAAAATGCATTAAATCTCATCTATTTCGAGTACTCACTCCTGAAAGCCCGGATTAAGAAAGCACAAGAGAAAAACTTTCGTGAACACCTCATCGATAAGAGGATGCACGGTATCTTCCATAGAAATGTGAAGGATCAGTCAATGCCTTGTGAGCTAACGTTTGCTTTCCTTAAATCGCCCGGATTGAAGTCTGCTACGGAGGGTTTCATTTTTGCATGCCAAGACGGTGTCATTTCCACCTTAACATACGGTCGCCACATTTTGAGTCAAGACGTTCCTGATGATAGCTGCAGGGCGTGCCATGCACACCCCGAGCATTTAGCTCACATACTATCTAGTTGTCCAACTCACGGGGGAACGAGCCAGATTCAAAGGCACAATGCGGCACTAAGAGTTCTTTATTACCATCTCTGTCACTCTTACAGCATTAACCTGAATATAGTAGGAAACGATGTAAATGACTGGGTTGCGTGCGCAACCCATTTCTCCTCTTCTGAATTTGAAAACTCGAAGGTGCACGATTGCGGGTTGGAACACTTTATCCTGTAAATTGAATTAGTTAAAACGCCAATTATTTGATAGAAAATTAATTTATTTTATTGAAAAGTAAACTTTTGGGTTCTTAAGTCTGATTTATATCTTGATCCGCATTTGAAAGAAATTAAAGAAATTGGCGATTTTGGAATTCATCTCGTTTGGATAAAAACTCAATTATTTGATTGAAAAACTAATTATTTTGTTGAAAATGTAACTATTTTGTGCAAAAAAGTCCTCTTTTCTATCAAAAGTTCAACTACTTTTTTAAAATTTGTATTTTTTTTATTTGATAGTTCATCTCTTTCGTTGAATATACTTTTTTGAAACTGACTATCAATACCATTTTGGGTTAAGAA
>NC_046662.1:89573006-89580250 GCF_010883055.1 Belonocnema kinseyi
ACCCGTTCCCGGCGAAATCCTGCGGTTGTCCTTATGAGAAATTTTTAATTATGTATATATATATATATATATATTATATTTTGCTTTTGAAGATTATTTCTGCGAAATTAAATGATAGTGGTTGGAGCTATTCAAGAAATGCTATATTGTTAAGGCAGAATAAGAATATTAGATATATACTACAGCTAGAAATACAAAGTTCCTTCAAAATATGCGAAACTAATCAGAGCATGCACGGCGATATGAGCGTGAAGAGACTATCCGGCACATATATTGGCTCAAAATTCCTATACAATATCATGTGTATTTATATACTGAATTGTAAAAATGACATTTAAACACATGAAAATGTTTTTTTTTGGTAAAAAAATATCTGGATAAATACGTAAAAAATAAGGTCATTTTTTCACATAAAAACTGTTTTATAAAATGTTTTGGACTCATCATAAAACCGTTCGTTTAAGACATGTAGTCTTTAGAGTCGATCTTGTCCTACCATTTATATTATTTCTCATCGGAATTTTTACATTCATATCATAATGAGAAGGTATTCGTTTTATGTGAAAAATGACTCGAGGATTCCGTCAAATTTCGATGTTTTGAGGCCCCCCTGAATCAGAAAATCGTAGTCGTTGCTGTAGTTTTGTCTTCTGTATTATTCCTGATAACTTTTGAAAGACTACTCGGACTGGATTGTGCTTCTGTGTTCTTATGTTTACAGGTTAGTATAATTAATAATATAAATTTGTCATGTGTATACAGCGATAAAACATAATTACAAGCATCATAATTATTACCACATATATCTATATTTTTAAATTTATAAATATTGAAAATTCTAAGTTCGATTCGAAAGGTTCTATACTGTAAAAGAATGCACAAGTTCATTATAGCCAGCTAGTTTGGATAAAAATTCAAAAAAATTAGATCATTTTGAAAATTTGTGAGACCATTTCTTTCAAGATTTAAAAATTTTATTTACGGCTTTTCTTATTGCTCGGAATTTTAAACTATTTATTCTTATGACTTTCTCGACAAAAATGACATCATCAGAGCTATAGCATTTTCAAAATCCAAAAAATAAAACCAAAATGCACGCTTTAGGCCACACAAAGCAGGATATGAAAAAAGACAAAAGAAAAATTTTCCAATTCGAAAGCCCCACAAGATTGCAACCAGTTCCATGTTGCAATGAAACTATGCAAGACACGAAAAAAAAGATAAATTGACAAAAATTGCGCACGCAAAAAAATTACACAAACTTGTTAATCATTTTTTATAGGACCCATAGTTTTTGTTGCATTCGTAAAAAAGCGTCTTCGCCCAATGACGCCATGACTTTCGCAGGGATTTTCTAAATTGAATTTTCTTTTGCACAATGGTTTGAAATCCGAAAATAAAGGTCAAGTTCGCCAGCGTGCCTTCTACTGCCAACACTTATGGTGAAACTAGGTGAAACGTACATTTTCAACTTTACTTCGAAACTACACAAGATATGTATAGTAGAAAATGCCATAGGAAAATCGAAAATGTAAATCTACAGCCAAACAACGCAAAAGAAGAGGAAATGGAGAAGAGCAAAAATTTCTCCTCTCGATAAACCTACAAAATTGCTTCTTACTATTTTTCAATAGCACCCATAGTTTGGCATTAAATTTGAATGTTTACATTCTCATCATTTAGATGGAATATCTTAGATCTGTGTGATTTTGGCCCTATATCCAATGGTCAACAATTCTAGACGTTTTGAGACGTTCTGAGTCAGAAATCGTAGTTATTACGAAAATGTCTGTCTGTTGGTCTGTCGTCCTGACTACCTGTCTTGTTTCTGACGGTGTGAGAAATTTCAAAGGTTTGTTAAAATTTAAAGGTTCGTAGTCAAGTTCGTTATCCAACCTTTTACTGCCAATATCCATGGTTTTAGACATTGAAAATCAAACTGAAAAACGTAATAATTCAACTTTCCCACGGAACCACGCAAGGTACAATAAATAGACAAGAGATCGAAAGTAAATACTTTTAAAAGCTCTACAAAACTGATTTTCACTGCTTTTTTTAATTATAAAAACAAGAAAATGAACGAATATATACTTTTGTTTCAGTTCCAATAGATATTATGAATTGAAATGATATACATTTTTGAGGGTATCTAAGCATAAAACATAATGCAAAATAAAAAGCAAATATTAAAGTCATCAAGGTAAATCAATTTTTGACTTTATCTTGTAACAACAAATTTTTGTACAGAAATAAATGTAATATACATTTAATATAAAAGTGTTGAACATAATGTAGAAACGTTCACATGTTGGCAAAATCGAGTGCGAAGCACGAGATACGCGATGATAATGTATTCCGTAAGATCGAGCGCGAAGCGCGAAATCCAACAGCCACGGGGCCCAGGCGCACCCAAACTATCGAGCAGCCCGCATGACGCGGCGGCCACATTTTTTTGCAAGTTTTTTCTACGGTTTTGAACAAGCTATCGTATACTGATTTGTCGATATCTGTGATAACTACAAAAACAAAAATTCTTAATTAATGATAAATTTGTCTATATTTTTTTTTAACTCAATGAAGTAATTCTGAGGTAAAAATAATACTTTAAAAAATTATTACCTTTGAGTGTTTTTAATTTAAATAGGTTGAAATTCAAGTATCACGTTCAATAAATGTACCTTGAAATAATAACATTCAGGGGCAAATCTAGAAAAATATTTCGGAAGGGTTTTCAATATATCTATTTGTGTGTGTATATCTCATGCATAGCTTAGCGGCGCGGCGTCGGCTTTTAATACGAAAGGCCAATAGTTTCGCGAGGGGGAGGGGTGAAGCCCCTAAACACCTGCCCTGGATTCGCCACTGACAGCATTTATTTGAATAAAATGAAATCAAATAAGGCTTAGATAGTTCTTGCAAATTAATAAAAAAAAGGCCAAATCTACAGAAAAAAATGAAATAAATGACAAAAAACGCGTTTTCGACACCGAAAAAGATTTTTGATCGTTTTTATCCATGCTCACTTAAGAAATAAGCAAACAGACACAAAAATTCCCTTCATTTTTGATCTGATAAAAACAAATTTTTATAGTGTAGCATATTATATCTGATATATGGTATGTTCTTATAATAAAACCAAGGACAGTATAAAATATTTTGAAAAAGTATAGTTTTATTAAAATGAAAGGAAATTCAATGCAAAATCAGTAGATTAGAATTAATAATAGTCTAAAAATTTGGGTTTCAGATTATAAATGTAAAGGTCTATATTAATTTACGTTAATTTAAATTTAATTGTTGTCTTTCAGAACAATTTGAAATAAAAAAAACCATATAAAGGTTTTGGGAATTCAAAATGATGTACAAAAAAATGTAATTAAAAAAAATGTAACGGAAAAGATAACGCATGACTTTTTTCATTCACGATAACGCGTTATCCTCACTGAACATTCGTTATTTAACATTCGATAAAATTCTCGAAAGTTTTATGAAACAAAATTGTGCATTTTTTCCCGTGAACTATTCCAGAAAACATCAAAATTAAAAAAAGTGGATATTTCAGTATGTTCGTGTTCGTAAATTAATAATATCTCCTGAAATAAGAGTAGAACATTTTTTAATGTGCTTGGACTCATTCGGATAGGTCCACGAAATTTTTCCAACTCTATTGATTAAAACAAAAAATTCGTGATTACCATGTATTTTTTATTTTTTGCGATTTTATTTTTCTTATATCAACTAATCTCATAATTTTCTTGATAAGTTGAAAAAATCGATCGAAAATGATAACTAGAAATGAGCCCAAAGTCGTTAAAAAATATTAAAAATTGCGCGATGTACATATTTAGATAGAGGTATTGAATGCAAATATGAATTTCATTTTCTTTTTTTTTATTTAATTTTTTTTTCTTTTCGTAAATGGTATCTTTGCATTCCACATAGTCACTTTATTACAGTTGGGAGATTTACAAATTCAAGTTGCGTGAAAATGTAAATTTCACCTGAAGTGGCCTAGAAATCAGTAGAGCCTTTCTTTAATTATGTATTTAAAAATAAATTGCAAAAATTAACGACCCTCTCTGAAGGTTTGTTAAAAGAAAGGTTCACAATATGTGCTTACGGCAATGGCTTTATTTTAGATTGAATCCGACAGGGCGCAGGTCAGTTGGCCCTTCCCGCAAAGGAGGTTGACTGGCAAGTAAATAAGAAGTTGACAAAGACTGCTGAAAGCATACTTACCTGGCGCAGAGGCTACCATGATCAACAAGGCGGTTCCTCCAGGGCGAGGCTCTTCCATTGCACTACGGTTGAGGCTCAACCATGGATGAAATTTACACCCACCATACTTACCGTTTGGGAGTCGCAAAACAGAAGGTGCATAATTACCACTGTGACTTCGTGGCTAAGCCGAAAATGCACGATTCGACTTCGGTTCCCTGCTGTACGATGATTGTCGATCTGAAGGCTTCGGAAGACTTCGGCGGTCTTCTATTTATATCTCGATCCCCATTTGAAAGAAATTTGCGAATTTAATGTTTCGAGTCATTCTTCATTGCATGCATGAGACGATTTTGAGGTTATGTTTTTCAGGTGTATATAGCAAAGATATTATAAGCCTAGATGCGGCACGTGCATAGTTCGAGGAACTGATTGTAGACGGCGCTCTCGGCGAAAATTGCCCGATCCCCCCATGCCTCTCAACCCGAAGATCGTGCCCACCAACTACTTTGCCCCTGCAATCTTCACCCGTCGAACAAGTCCATCCAATAGCCGATACTAACTCGGTAAATACTTAAAAATATAAAATAGAAATTTTATATTGAGAATTTTGAGTTATTATTTTTAATTATTGAATCAATTATTTGAATAAATTTTGCATCATGAAAATATGTAGGTGCATAAGATGTACTTTTAAATTGAATTAAAATGTAATTGTATCGTAATAAATATTTTTAGCTGCTACATCTTTATGAAAAAATGAGACATTTTACAATTAAAATTTACTGTTTATGAATAATATTATTTTGTTGTTTTGAAAAAAAGGCAGTGGAAATTCGATTACATGAAACTATACATTTGGAAACATTAAAAGTTTTAATTGATAAACATATGAAATTGAAATTTAAAATAATCAATTATTTAAATAAATATGATCGTATAGCGTTCCTCGCATGTAGAATTAGCGATTTGGAGTTTTTAGATGTAGAGTTAAATTTTATACGAATGCCGCCTCCCTCACGATTATTAATTTAAGTAAACAATAATTAGTAAATTTGTATGTTTGTGTGATTAATTATGAATTAAATAAATTATAATTAAACGATAAAATCACAGAAAAACGCTGGTGTTAAATTTGTTGCAGCTCAAATTTCATTGGTCTCTCAATCAGCATTTGAACCAATTTTCAAGTCTCAAATGTATTCCTCTGCACGTAGGTGCACATCTGAGCATCTAGGGGAAAGTATAATTTGGAGACTGAACTTTAGCTCAATGCCGAGAGTTGTGGAGTGCTGAACCGCGCTTCCATAACCTGCACGCCTGTCAAAGCAACTATTCGCATTGCGATATTAGACTGAATAATTGTTAATAAGGAAACTAATTGAAATAATATTTGCCTAATTTTCAACTTTATTTCATTTAACAGTGTGCACTAGTCACTTAGAATAAAATGATAACTTCCTAATACAATTTCCAAATGTTAGGTTAGTCATGGCCGTCGATAATTAAACTAAAGCCGGGATGTGTAGAAAAAGTCATGACCGTCTACATATACAGTTAGGTATTTTCACTTCAACCACCAGCTAACTTCACTCTTTTGAATACAGTAAATGTAGAGGAAATTTCTTCGAACGAATAGGCATCAATTAAGATGCAGACGGTCACGACTTAGTTTTTACATGCCGGGTTTGGTGGTTTGAATATCATGTAGGTTTTGACTAACCTAAGATTTGGATATTATATCACACCAAGTAGAATTTTTATTCAGAGACACTAATAGTCACTGGTAAATGGAAGGAATTTAAAAGTTAGGTAATTATTATTATAACTTACCTGCTTATCAACATCTATTTCACCCAATTTACACCCGACAAAATCATCTTGACAGGTGACTTGACAGTTTGTAGACGACACTTTACGTTGCTCTGGATGAGAAAAAACAGTGTCCAAATGATGCTTTTCCCCTAGATTCTCCGAATGAACCTGTGTGGCTCAAATTTGTTGCAACTCCCTTGAACACCAATTTCAGTGTACAATGGAGGATCGGCGATTTTCTGTGATTGTATGATAAAATTTTTTTAAATTTTTTTAAATAATATTTCACAGAAATTTATGTATCTTACTATGTTGTCAATTATGTCCCAATTTTTAAAATTGAGAACCCCATAATTTTAAAATTGAAAAAATGTATTTTTGAATTTTACTCGAGTGGTTGATCAGAATATATAAATATTTTGCCTTACATTTCTCAATTTAAGCTAAAAGGTTACAAATTATTGCAAAGTTTCAAAAACATTTATCTCTTAATTGTTAGTTTGTAATAAAATAATCCGTAAATGAACTATTTCTTGTCGCGGGCACATTCTCATCGTGCGCTGTGCCCGTGGCTCGCAACCTTGAGCGCTCTAGGGCGCGTGTCTGTTGATTCCCGCGATTCGCGCTCAGATCATTATTTATTGCATTTAGAATGCTTGAATGAAACTTTATCAAAAAGATCTCTTTAGATCGCAGTATTTATATGCGTGTTCATATTCTGAATTTTTTGCTTAAATAAGTATAGTTAAAGATTAAGTTTCTCAAAGATCTGTAGGCTTTGAGGTACACAATATTATCGTGACACTCGCGTTGCGTACTCATTTTTTGACAGACAGTTGTAAATTTATATTTTCTGAATCAACTTAAAATAAATTTAAAAAATACAATTCTTTTTTTAAACATTTTTCTCTATATCGCGTTGTTATGATAATAATAGGATTTTGGTTTTCATATTATTTTTTATAGATAAAGCAAAATATCCTACAAGTCTTCTATTAGATTTTTTATGTATCTCGCGTCTTTTCGCGTAATATTGAAATTTTCTGTATATATTACTTACGATAAAACAAAATTACGAGTCCTATCGAAAAGTGGTTTAATGAAATTTGGTAGGATTTTTCAAAACTTGTAATTTCTCTTTGAGACTTTTTGTCGTATTTTGCGTCATTTGGTTCAAAATTTGTATGTTGTGGTGTCAAATTTCGGGCAAT
>NC_046662.1:89580350-89588943 GCF_010883055.1 Belonocnema kinseyi
TTTTCAATGTTATTTTTCGTAAATAAAACAAAAGTTACGCGTGGTATCAAGAAGTGATTGCTAACAAATTTCTAGATCTTTTTTGAGATCCCAATTTTTGCTAATTCATCTTCTTTCGTGTCCTCCATAGTTTGACTACAAAATGGGATTTTTATATCTCGTTATTTTTTGTGCAATAAAAATTAAAATTTTCGATTTTACAATAAAATCCAAAAATGTTTCTATGATAATATTGTAAGGCTTTTAAACAGAAATGTTTTCCTTTACTTTACTTGTTTTGATATCGTACTTTGTTTGGCTTAAAATTTGTATTTTCGATTGATATTACAAATTTTGAAAATGGTATAACTCTGAGAATTTTTTTTGTATAAAAAAAGTCATGAGGATAAATTGTTTGGCTTTCTGAATACTATTAAAAACCGTAAATAAAAATGTTAAGTATAAAAAAATGGTCCCACAATTTTTTTAAATGCTCTAACTTTATGAATTTTTATCCAAAATGGCTGTTTAACAAACTAGTTCTTTCTTTTCGGACTTTTCGGACCTTTCTTTTCTTATACTTTCTCAATCATAAATAATGAGAATGAGAAAAATGAGAGGCCCTCTAATTTTTTTCATTAATTCCAGTTTTTAAATCATTTGAATTCCTTAATGTAAAACGCTGTTACTTTTCTCTGTAATATTGATATTTTATCCAATATAAATAAAATTGAAAATAAAGTTTCTTAAGTATAGTGTCAATATACTTGTTCTCTGTCATTCTTTTAATTGTTGTAATTTCGTTTTCTGAGTCTTGTCGATTTTTCGTTGCGTATTTTTATGCATAACATGTAGTATCTTTCCTCATTATTAACTTTTAAAGAATTGTTCTTTTTTTTCTCTGTTTTTAAGAAACCTTATATCCTCGTTTTTTCGCTTAAATGCTTTTTGGTAGAAAGTCTACTATTACATTTGTGGTTCGGAAGGCAACACATTTGGTTAAAAATTCTAGTATTCAGTTGAAAATTTTATTATTCTGTAAAAAATGCAACTATTTTGTTAAAAAGTCATCTTGTTTCGTTAGGAATTCAGAATCTTGGTTAAAATTTTAACTACTTTGTATAAAAATTATTCTTTTGGTTTTAGATTCACCTATTTGGTCGAAAATGTAATTATTCTATTTTTAGAAAATTAATCTTCTGCGGATAAAAAGTCATTTTTAGGGTGAACTCTTTTGTTAAAAATGTAACTATTTTGTTGAAAATTCGTTTTTTTTTAATAATAATTAATTTTTTTTAACTGACAAGGTAAATATTTCATTTTTGATTTACATTGATATTTTTAATAAAAATCAATATTTTCTGGTTTAAAATTGATCCTATCTTATTAAAAATTCATGTATTTTGCTACAAATTTGGTTGAAAATTAAGTTTTTCCATTTCAAATTAAACAATTTTTATAACCAATAAACTGGTTTAGTAAAAATTTAACTTTTTGGTAGGAAATTAACTTTTTTCTGAAGAAATCATATTTTTAATTGAAAATTCAACATTTTAGTACATCATTAATATAATGCTGGAAAATTCATTTCTTTGGTTAAAAATTTAACTATTTTATTCGCAATTTATCTTCTTTAATTAAAAATTAAACGACTTGATTAAAAGTTGAACTTTATCATCAAAGATTCATATTTTTAGGACTCCCCTTCGTATTTGGAGTTCACTCCTTTGTTGAAAATTTAATTCCTCGATTTGCTGGAAAATTCATCTTTTTCGTCGAAAATTAATTTTCTTGATTTTTTTTTCATATTGTCTCTTTATTTAAAATGCAATTATTATAGTCTAAATTAGTCTATTTTGTTTAATTATTTAATAATATGGTAGAAAATTAAAGTTGGATTCGTTTGTAAATGAAATTTTCTGTGTTTTTTTCGTGTTTGTTAAATCTAGTTTTTTTAATCATATTTTTGCAAGATTTATCTCTTTGGCTAAAAAATTTAACTTTTTTTGTTGAAAATTTGGTATTTTTTATGTTAAAAATTACTTTTTTTTTGAAAATTGCAACTTGTCTATTCTTGATTAGAAATTGATCCTTTATAAGTTGAAAATCCAACTATTTGGTAAAGATATCATGGAATTTGTTAAAAATTCGTCTTTTTGATAAGAAAATTAATCTTCCTTGTTGCAAATTCATTATGTATTTCGACTTTAAATCTTAGGAATTCAAAGTGTTTCATATTGAAATCTAATCAATTGAAAGTGAGTTTTAAATAATAACTGATCCAAGGGGTTTTATTTAGCTGTAAGGTATAGCGTAAGTTACAAGTTTGAGATAATAAAAGGTCCTATGATCCTCTTCGTGACTTTCTTACCTAAAAACCAGCTCATGTGTACAATATGAAAATTATTTCGAAACTATTTATGAAAAAAATAAATGACGATTTTTAAACACTTAAACCCCCAAATTGGATAGTATGTCTTTGTTATTGCAAACTTAAAGAATTCACTTGAAATAAATAAAATAAAAATTCTTTTTAATCCTTGGTGGGAATTTTTTTACAAGTACGAAAAAGTATTACTATTTTTACAGGAAACCACCAATGAATATAATAATTTTTTAAACACTAAGAAATTTAGGTGGCCGTTTTAATCAAGGAAATAAATTTCCAGTCATTTCCCGGTTCGCAAAAAATTATTGTATTATTTTAATTCTTTAGAATTCTTTCCTTTTCCATTTTTTTTGTAATAGCCTTCGTTGCTGAGATGCACTGCTATTCGCATTATACTTCTTTTGAATTTTGTTAAATTTTTCGATTCTTTGAATTATTTTGATAATCTATTTGGATTTCTTTAAAGTTGTGAGTTCTGAAGAGTATAAAAATTGAAAGTGGTTAACTGCCCTCAAACTTTTAAAATTAAAATTTTAATGTGTAAGGCACAGTCTAGTTACTGGTTTCTGTGATTAATCAAATTACGAGAAAAAAGATTATACGTTTCAAATAAAAAAATAAAATAAAAAAACGAATCTTAATATAATTTTCATCAATAATTAAATGAGTAGTGCAAACCTTAAATTTTTCTTCGGAATTAAATGTAAATTGTCAATTTGACGCTACAGAGAAGTGTAAATATTACTTCAGTTATACCTTAATTATGCGAAAAAAAAATATTTTAGGATTTAAAAATACACGTAGAAGAAATTTATACAATGAAGTATTCGAACCTTCAATTCACTATTTTTGTAAAAATTATATTTTTTTAAATAATTTTTAAAATTTCGCTACAATTCTAAAATATAACAAGAATTTTTTTAAACTTATTTATATATTATCTCGAAAATTTCTGTTTTAAAAGAAACCAGACCAGGAATTAATTTAACGAAACTTTATTAAATTTTTTAATTTTACTAAATTCTGAATGAAACCAAAATTGATTTACTTTTTTAATTTATCTTAATTTCATTTAAATCTTTAATTTAGTTTTAAAAAATAATTTTTGAAATTTCACTGAAAATCTAAAGTACGAAAAGAATTTAAAAAAATTTTATTTAGTGTATCGAAAATGTCCATTTTTAAAAAGAAACCGTAAAAGAAATTAATTAATTTTAACATCATAATAAATATAATAATTTTAGGCCCTCATTAATTTTCATATTTTCGGCGTGCAGAGACAGTCCCGAGTTAGCTATAGATATGGCTGGCGAAGGCAAGCGCGAGAATCGAGAAATAGAAAATCACCGACACGTTCGATTTGGCTTTCAATGTGCGCCTTGGCCCCACCCCTCGCGTAGACGTAGGCAAAGGACACGGTTGCCATAGAAACGTCGAAAAGTTGAAGAGGGCAGCACTTCGAGGCATGCAAAAATGTAGTTAGATATATATATATATATATATATATCGTTCTCCCACTTCAACCTCCCGTGCCGCATCTATGCTTATAATATCTTTGTATATAGTATGAATATAATTAATACTATATATATTTATATGATAAAAAATTTACAATATTTACAAATTATTAGCTTATAAACAAGAAAAAAATGCAACAACAAAGCAATGAAACAATTTAAAGCTAAGTTTGAAATGAAACTGCGCAATGAGTTTCAGGGCTAAAATGCTAATGGAAACATAGTAAATAAACAAAATATTAGTTAAAATTGGCTCACAACAAAATATAGGTTTAGATGGAAATTTTTTAAATATTTTCGTAATCGCATAAAAACCACATAAAAAATATTGAAATGGGGAACGGAATAAATAATATTAAAATATTGATCAAATTGATGAAAAAAGAGGAGAAACAATTTCTTTCTAGTAAAAAATATTAATTTAAAGCAAATACTAATTGCATTCAAATTACTCGATAGATCGATTATTTATCGATTATTATGAGGGTTTTAGAATTTAGACTGTCTTTTTAAAAGATGTCAAGTAATTTTCAATTTATTTTTATAATTTCAGGGAATTTCAAAGAATTTTAACAATTTTAGCAGAGTTATTTAAAAAAATTCCAAAGGACTTTAGAAATCTTTAAAAGGTGTGAAGGTGTTTGAAAAGATTTTGAAGGTTTCAAAATATATGAGAGTATTTAAAAATGTTCCAAAGAATTTTTAATTGATCACAGTAATTTAATATAAGATTTTAAAGGACCTGATACATCTTAGGACATTTTACTAGATCCTAAGGTATTTTCAATTGATTTAAATTTATTAGTATGTGATTTTAAAGGATTTGAAATATTTTAAGGTATTTTTAAAACTTGCAAGGGATTTTTAAGAGCTTTGCAAAATTTCAAAAGATTTTAAAGGATTTTAAATATTTTAGCATGTTTTAAAACATTCCAAGGAATTTTCAATTAATTTCAATCATTTAAAGCACTTTCAAAGAATTCTAACTATTTTTCTCAATTTTTCTGGTTGAACGTGGAACTGCTTTGTTAAAAATTTATTTTTATTTTTTAGTTGACAATTTATCAAATTATTAGAAAAATGTCTTTTCTGAAAATTCAAAATTTCAGGCTCGATCTGGCAGCTCTGGGTTGAGCTGACCCTTGCGAATATCCCTGATGTGGATATCTCGGGCATATAATTTTTGTTAATCGGGACTGCGTACGCGCTGTCCTGGATCAAATTAACTCAAACAAATTTTATAATCACAGTGTTTTTGGCAGTTTAGGAAACGTTACAAGGTTTTCTTTTAGATGTAGACCCTTGCAACAGAGCTGCCAGATCCAGTGATCCCAGATCTGATCGTTACGTGGTACAATACTATTACACGTCTATGTCCGTGTGAAAATGGTAGAAGACGATATAAATGCCTGGGTTGCGCGCCCAACCCATTTCTCCTCTTCTGAATTTGAAAACTCGAAGGTCCACGATTGCCGGTAGGAACACTTCGGCAGTTCTATTTATATCTCTATCTGCTTTGAAATAAAATGAAGAGATTGGGATTATAATATTTCCAGATTTCGATGCTGGGCTGGCGATTCTCATGATTTAAATACTTCGCGCGCCTCTTCATATGCGTGTATTTTGAGGTTATGTTATTTAAAGTATAAAATATAAATTATATAAATATTAATACTATTATATATAATTAAAATTTTTTCATAAGGACTACCGCAGGATTTCTCCGGGAGCGGGTGCTAATCTGAAAAATTGCACCTGCTTCCAGCGAAATCGCGGTAAATTTTAACCACAACCACGTATCACAACCGTGAGATAGGTGGTTACAGTCTGTAAAGGAATCAAAACGACGATCCAGCAAAAGCCTCGTGCACCCTAAGAACACGGAACGACCCAAGGACGACCGCCTTCTGCATTTTTCCCGCAAGTTTTCTAGCATATTGTTGACACGCAGGGAGGCTTCTCAGGCCATTAGCAAGTGAAAGCTTGGCACTTTCAAGAGCGCCGATGATAAGGACGATCAGTTTAACAGAACCTTCCGGGTACAATCGTTGCAACTCCCTTATAAGGTCCCGATACCTCTCTTTCTTTTCATTCTCCTTGGCTATGATGTTTCTGTCAGCTGGTGCCGAAAATTCGATAACGAACATGGTTCGCTTCTCGAAGTCAAGAAGAACCATGTCTGGCCTCGACGGAGCAGCAGAAACAATTGTCGAGAATATAAAGTTCCAGTATATGCAGCACTTCCCATTCTCGACAATTGATTCAATTTCCCTAGGAGCATTTAGAGGAGCGATATTCAGGTGAATGCCGTAGGAGTGACAGAGATGGTAATAAAGCACTCTTAGTGCCGCATTGTGCCTTTGAATGCAGGTCGTTCCCGCGTGAGTTGGAAAACTAGATAGTATGTGAGCTAAATACTCGGGGTGTGCATGGCACGCCCTGCAGCTATCATCGGGAATGTCTTGGCTCAAAATGTGGCGACGGTATGTTAAGGTGGAAATGACACCGTCTTGGCATGCAAAAATGAAACCCTCTGTACCAGACTTCAATGCGGGCGATTTAAGGAAAGCAAATTTTAGATCACAAGACATTGACCGATCCTTCACATTTCTGTGGAAGATACCGTGCATCCTCTTATCGAGGAGCTGTTCACGAAAGTTTTTCTCTTGTGCTTTCTTAATCCGGGCTTTCAGGAGTGAGTACTCGAGATATATAAGATTTGATGCATTTTGCTCACCCCTAATACTGAAGTCAAGTCCAAGTGTTTCAGCAGCCTCCTCCGCTGCTTTGTACAGAAATGATCCTTTGCCCACTTCTTCGTTATTTCTGACCATTTTAAGAAGAGGGTCTCTTCCATTTGCAACTCTATGTGCTGTACCCAGAATAATCCTGTTATGAAGACATTCAAGACTCAATATTCCGCGACCCCCTTGACGGCGTGAGATGTACAGTCGCGGAACGAAAGACTTAAGATGCATTCTTTCGTTCATGTGCATAACCTTTCTTGTCCCGATATCAAGAGATCTGAGCTCGTTCTTCGTCCATGGAACTACTCCAAATGAATAGAGTACAACCGGGACGGCAAGCATGTTCGTTGCAGATACTTTGTTCCTCGCCGACAGTTCGGAAGCCCAGATATGTATAAGTCTCTCCAGCGCAAAGGTGTCGTATGGCGCTTCTATCAACGAGCTCAGGATCTTTAGGGATGCCATTAAGTTTTCCTCGCTTCAAATAAACCTTGGCGCATTTGTCTAACCAAAATTTCATTCCAATTTCCTTAGTATATTGTTCGACAATGCCCAGAGCTAGATGCAGTTGCTCTCTGTTTTTAGCATAGATCTTAAGATCGTCCATGTAAAATACATGAGTGACCTTGTACTTTCGATCTGCAGGTTTGCCGCACAAGTACCCGTCGGAATGGCGCAGTGCCAGAGATAGTGGCAATAATGTAAGGCAAAAGAGGAGTGGGCTCATGGTGTCGCCCTGAAAGACACCTCTCTGAAACGTGACCTTGTTAGTTGTCACACGATTTTTTCCAGATGAGATAGTAAATCTGGTTTCCTAAAGCGGCATCAATCTCTCTATGCACCCAACTATTTGCGGATGAACCTTTAAGATTTCCAAAAGACAGATGACAAGTCTATGGGCTGTCGAATCGAAAGCTTTCCAATAATCAATCCAGGCCATCAATAGGTCGCGCTGGTAGAATGCTACATCTTTGCAGACGCATCTATCGATGAGCAGGTTCTACCGACATCCGGCTACGCCTTTCTTTGAGCCTCGTTGTTCATACATTTCTTGCCACACCGGTTCAATTGCCCGAACAATCCTATCATTTAGGATAGCTGTGAATATCTTATACAGCGTGTTCAGACAAGTTATTGGCATGTAGTTCTTCGGGTCAGCTAAGTTGCCTATTTTCGGCAGGAGTATTGTGCGCCCTTCCACCAACCACTCTGGAATCGGCTTTTCCAACTTCAAATATGAGGTGAAAATACGGGCCAAATGGTGATGGGTTGAAGAAAACTTCTTCCACCAGAAGGTTATGATACAATCTGGTCCCGGTGCGGAATAGTTCTTCATCCCTCTCAATACTTTTTTCACCTCCTCGGTAGTGATGGGTAGGCATTCTTTATCAGGTGTTATGAGGGCAACACATAACTCCTTGCAGCTATTTATATTTTCTGAGTCTTCGTCCAGTCTATGCTGAACTTCTTAGACTTCTCCTCAAAATACTTCGACCTCCTCTAGTTTGGGTGGGTGTTCGACAATAACTGGAGGGTCTTGGAAGAGTCGAGATGGGTCAGAGAGAAACTGTTGATTTTCTCTGACCCACTTCTCCCTCCGCTGTAGACTTCTCTTAGCGTCAGATAGTATACGTATTCTCTCAACAATATGCTGCCTGATGGTCAGCAGCTTTGACTTGTTAAATGTGTGATAACGGGTCCGGAGTTCGCGCGCGAACTTTCGAACCTTGGCGGTAAAATTCCTGCCAGATGTGATGTAGTTAATTACACATTGAATGCGGGACGCGTACTGTATTGCCCAGCCTATCTTTATGGCAAGTTGATGCATTCGTCTTTTGGTCTTATGATCAGCCGTTGGCTTTCTTTTACGGTTCGCATCGGCCAAAGCTCTCGCTGCATTATACACACAATAATTGATAGCCCAGAGGTCGGATTCACCGGAAAAATGTCCACGAAGCTCG
>NC_046662.1:89589043-89590170 GCF_010883055.1 Belonocnema kinseyi
TGGTTTCGCAGACGTTGCTGCGAAAAGTGCGATAGCTCCGGGTGTTTCTTGCACCACAGAGCATGCAGCCGTGCCATGTAACCCCGTTCACGGGCCACACTCACATCGTAGCACTCTAGCAAGTCGTGATTCAGTTGCTCCGTCCAACCAAACGGAAAGGGGTTCGTCAAACGTTGTAGGGTCCCGCATGCAAGGATAAGGCTGCGTACTCTGAGAGGTCGCCCGGTATCCCAGAGACACCATTCTAGACACCTCACCCAGGCGCCATTCAGCTTTCGGCACGGTTCTCACACCTCCGCTTGGGGGTTAATTCCTTCGGGATCACCCCTGGACAATTGTCCGCGACTGCATGCGGGGCTCTACAAGGATGGACGAACCCCTGTCCCTAGCTTCTCGTGGGAACAACAATGACAACATCAGACATAGTTGTAGTAAGTGCGGTTCAAAACAACAGAACGCGCAGGGCTCCCGACAATGGGTCGGCCAACAATGCCGACCTTTGGGTGGACGGAGCAACTGAATCACGACTTGCTAGAGTGCTACGATGCGAGTGTGGCCCGTGAACGGGGTTACATGGCACGGCTGCATACTCTGTGGTGCGAGAAACACCCGGAGCTATCGCACTTTTCGCAGCAACATCTGCGAAACCATGCTGAACTGCTCCGTAAAAGGGGCTATGTAAGCGGAACGCCTACTCTACCACAGCTAGATCAAGCCAGCAACAAAGAAAGAGAGGCGACACTAAGACCAACCGCGGGGAGGCATCCAATAGATGAAGGGCGATGATTTACGACCCGGAGAAACATCAACACCAAGGTTTCTCTCAAGCCTAAAGATCTGGCTGAAATGGATGACGAGCTTCGTGGACATTTTTCCGGTGAATCCGACCTCTGGGCTATCAATTATTGTGTGTATAATGCAGCGAGTGCTTTGGCCGATGCGTACCGTAAAACAAAACCAACGGCTGATCATAAGACCAAAAGACGAATGCATCAACTTGCCATAAAGATAGGCTGGGCAAGACAGTATCGATGGCCTGGATTGATTATCGGAAAGCTTTCGATTCGACATCCCATAGACTTATCATCTGTCTTTTGGAAATCTTAAAGGTTCATCCGCAAATAGTT
>NC_046662.1:89590270-89592058 GCF_010883055.1 Belonocnema kinseyi
TTAAAAATTTGTCATAAGGACAACCGCAGGATTTCGCCGGGAGCGGGTGCTAATCTGAAAAATTGCACCTGCTTCCAGCGAAATCGCGGTAAAATTTCAGTCATAACCACGTCTCACAACCGTGAGATAGGTGGTTACAGCCTGTAAAGGAATCAATACGACGATCTAGCAAAAGCCTCGTCCACCCTAAGAACAGGGAGCGACCCAAGGACGACCGCATTCTGCATTTTTCCCGCAAGTGTTCTAGCATATTGTTGACACGCAGGGATGCTTTTTCGGCCATTAGGAAGTGAAAGCTTGGCACCTCCAAGAGCGCCGATGATAAGGATGATCAGTTTAACAGAATATTCCGAGTACAATCGTTGCAACTCCCTTATAAGGTATCGATACCTCTCTTTCTTTTCATTCTCCTTGGCTATGATGTTTTTGTCAGCTGGTGCCGAAAATTCGATAACTAACATGGTTCGCTTCTCAAAGTAAAGAAGACCCATGTCAGGCCTCGAGTGAGCAACAAAAACAATTGTCGAGAATATAAAGTTCCAGTATATGCGGCACCTCCCATTCTCGAAAATAGACTCAATTTCCCTAGGAGCAGTTAGAGGAGCGATATTAAGGTGAATACCGTAGGAGTGACAGAGATGGTAATAAAGCACTCTTAGTGCCGCATTGTGACTTTGAATGTAGGTCGTTCCCGCGTGAGTTGGAAACTAGATAGTATGTGAGCTAAATGCTCGGGGTGTGTATGGCACGCCTGCAGCTATCATCGGGAATGTCTTGCCTGAAAATGTGGCGACGGTATGTTAAGGTGAAAAGGACACCGTCTCGGCATGCAAAAATGAAACCCTCTGTACCAGACTTCAATCCGGGCGATTTAAGGAAAGCAAACGTTAGCTGACAAGACATTGACCGATCCTTCACATTTCTGTGGAAGATACCGTGCATCCTCATATCGAGGAGCTGTTCACGAAAGTTTTTCTCTTCTGCTTTCTTAATCCGGACTTTCAGGAGTGACTACTCGAAATAGATGAGATTTGATGCATTCTGCTCACCCCTAATACTGAAGTCAAGTTCGAGTGTTTCAGCAGCCTCCTCCGCTGCTTTGTACAGAAACGCTCCTTTGCCCACTTCTTCGTGATTCCTGACAATTTTAAGAAAAGGGTCTCTTCTATTTGCAACTCTATGTGCTGTACCCAGAATAATCCTGTTTTGAAGACATTCAAGACACAATATTCCGCGACCACCTTGACGGCGTGAGATGTACAGTCGCGGAACGGAAGACTTAATATGCATGCTTTTGTTCATGTGCATAACCTTTCTTGTCCTGATATCAAGAGATCTGAGCTCGTGCTTCGTCCATGGAACTACTCCAAATGAATGGAGTACTACCGGGACGGCAAGCATGTTCGTTGCAGATACTTTGTTCCTCGCCGGCAGTTCGGAAGACCAAATCTGTCGGATGAGACGTTTGTATCTGCTTCGGAGAGTATCCTTTATAGATGTCACATCCTGAATGCGGCTCTGTGGCACGCCCAGGTATGTATAAGTCTCTCCAGCGCAAAGGTGTCGTATGGCGCTTCTATCAACGAGCTCAGGATCTTCAGGGATGCCATTTAGTTTTCCTCGCTTCAAATAAACCTTGGCGCATTTGTCTAACCCAAATTCCATTCCAATTTCCTTAATATATCCTTCGACAATCCCCAGAGCTAGATGCAGTTGCTCTCTGTTTTTAGCATAGATCTTAAGATCGTCCATGTAAAATACATGAGTGACTTTGTACTTTCGATCTGC
>NC_046662.1:89592158-89597980 GCF_010883055.1 Belonocnema kinseyi
ATAATTATGTTATATTATGATAGTCTTTATTTAAATCTTGATCCGCATTTGAAAGGAATTAAAGAAATTGGTGATTTTGGAATTCATCTCATTTGGATAAAAACTCAATTATTTGATTGAAAAATTAATTATTTTGTTGAAAATGTAACTTTTTTGTAAAAAGTCATCTTTTCTATCAAAAGCTCTACTACTCTGTTAAAATTTTTATTTCTTTTATTTAAAGGTTCATCTCTTTCGTTGAAAATACATTTTTGAAACTGACAATTAATCTATAACATTTTTGGTTAAAAAATCATGTTTTTTGTTAACGATTCGTCTTTCTTTGTAGAAATTAAATTGCTTTATGGAAAATTTATACTTTTTGATTAAAAATTACATTTTTCGGTTGAATTATCAACTAATGTAAATATTTTTGGTTGCAAAGTCGTTTTGTTGTAAATGCAACTATATCGTTAAAAATTAAAATCATAATTTTTGGGTGGAAAATTCGATTATTCACTTAAAGTTGAACTACTTAGTAAAAATATTTCACTAAGAGTTGAACTACTTTGAAAAAAAATACGTTTTTTTTAACAAGGTTTGATAATTATGGTTGAAAATTTTCTTGGTCGAAAATTCATCTGATTGGTTGACAATTCAACAATTTTGTTGAAAATAAATTTTTTCTGTTAAAAATTTTTTATCTTTGTCTGAAAATGTAACTATCATAGGATTGATTAAAAATTAATCGTATATATTGGTTAAGTTTGAAAATCGTTTTTTTTTTATAGAACATTAATCTTCTTGGTCAAAAATTCACCTTTTCCCTTGAAAATTAAACAATTTTATTGAAAATTCGTTTTTTCCCTTGTTCAATTCAATTTTTTATCATAGCTTTTATCTGGAAATTGAACTATTCCACTTTTGTTTAAACTTTATCCTGTAAATTGTATTAGTTAAAACACCAATTATTTGTTAGAAAATTAATTTATTTGTTTTCGATTATGACTTGAAATATTATTTCAGTCTAAAAAAATTTTATTTTTAACCTATTCAATTTGAAATTTTTTAATTAAAAAAAGAAAATTACGTTAATTATCAGCAATATTTGACGGTTCATTTAAAACAATCCATTACAAACAACTGTTAAAAACTACATAAATTTGAACAGAATGGTTCGAAATAGAAAGCCTTGAATTGTTAAATTTGTAATGAGCTACATTTTAAGTTTAAACGCTACAATTTTAATTTTAAAAAATATTCAGAATTAATTAAAAACTTGAAATTATTTTAAATAATTTGATACACGATTTAGACTTTTGCAGATTTAGAAAAAAACTAAGCTTTTTGAGAATTGTACAGTATTTAAAAAGAATAACAAAACTTGTTGTGATTGCTAAGTACATTGAAAATGATTTTTTATTTTGACAAATAAATTTTAAGTTTATTATTATTATTATTTATTATTATTACATCATTAAGCCATTTCCCTTTCGGGGTAGGCGTGACTAACTCGGTAGGGGAAAGGAGTAGTGTGTGGAAGGGATAGAGATTTTTCAGATTGATTCAGAATTCGCGTGCTATTTAAGTAAATAACACATTCGTTTCGCAACACTGCTGCGGCCCAGGTTGCTGATCAATCTCTCTAGCAATCACCCCAAGCGAAGAACCTCAGGAAGTCGTTATGTAAGGTGACTATTTGAAAATATTTTTAACATTAAAAAAAAGAATGCGGACGATTTTAAGGAATTTTTTTATTTTGTAGTTTTTTAATTTTATGAAAAAAATCTAATTAACAAAATACAACCATTTTTAACCCCAAAGTTTCCTTTTTAACAAATTAAATTAATTCTCTATCAAATAATTGGTGTTTTAACTAATAAAATGTACAGGATAAAGTTTCGACCAAAAATTGAATAGTTCAATTTCCAGATAAATAGGATTAATTTTTAATCAATCCTAGAATAGTTACATTTTCAGATAAAAAAAATAATTTTTAATCAAAAAAATAAATTTGCAATAAAGTTGTTAAATTTTCAACCAAATAACATTAATTTTCGACCAAGAAAATTAATGATTTACAAAAAAAGACAAATTTCAAACGAAATACATGAATTTTCCACGAAATTATTTAATTTTAAAGTCCAAAAAACAAATTATCTACAAAAAGTTGATTTTTCTCAGCGAAAAATATGAGTTTTCAACCAAAGAGTTAAACTTTCAACCAAATAGTTAAATATTTAACCATAATTATAAAACCTTGTTGAAAAAAATAGTAGAGGAGAGTACCCAAATATGAGATACCAACTCTGTTTTGCGAGATTGTTGGAATTCTATGTACTGAATTTAAAAGTAATATAGCTCATTTTAAATAAAATTTAGTTTGTCATAAGGAGCTTAAATAAAAAAATTTATTAAAAATTTTTTTTATGCTGAAAATTCAAAAAATGTAAAAAAGTGCTTTTTCCAAACTTGTCAAACTATTCTCATAATATGAGATACCCCAGGAAATAGCTAATAAAATGCAAAATAAAGTATTATTTGATAATGAAAAACTTCATTCTATGTTTCCGAAGTATAAATTTACTGCTATTTAGATATATTTAGTTTTTGCAGTAGTCACAAACACTTTTGTAACCAATTTCCCCCGCGCAGCCAGTGTTATAAAAACCACATGTATCTCATATTATGAGAACCCCACTGTGAAACTATGCACTTACTATGTCTGACCTGTACAATGAAAAATTTCAACACTATCGATATTTTCCTACTTAGTTAATCAATCCCCATCACTGAAGACAAAATTTACTGCTAAACCAATGAAAAATGAACTATACCACGAAATTACTCTTTCTTCAAGGGCTACAAGTTAGTGATAGAACCAACAGAGTGGGTCTCTTAGTTTAGCTGATACCCCGCTTTCTCATATTACGAAAATATCTCATATTCGAGTACTCTCCTCTATTTTTTTTACAAAGTAATTGAGTGAAATAATCGACTTTTAAGACCAAGAAGATGTACAGTTCATATTTCAACCAAACAATTGCATTTTTGACAAAAAATGATACATTTTCAACCAAAAACATTAAATTTCTACCAAACAAGGTCAATTTCCAACAAAATATATTAACTTTTTACAAAATTATTTAATTTTAAAGTCACAAAGAGTATCATCTACAAAAAAGCTGAATTTTTAACCCAAAAATATGATTTTTCAACCAAAATTTTAATTGTAGACCAAATAGTTTAACTTTCTATCAAATTGTTGACTTTTAACGCCCAAAGATGCAATTTCAACAAAAAATTTAATTTGAAGGCAAATAGTTGAATTTTCAACTATAACTATGAATCCTTAATAAGAAAAAATTAATTTTTTTACTAAGTACTTCAACTGTAAGTGAATTTAATTTGTTAAAAAGTAAACTTTTGGGTTGAAAATTGATATATTTTGTTAATTAGATTTTTTCCTAAAATTCAAAAAACTGCAAAATAAAAAAATTTCTTTAAAATCGTCCAGATTCTTTTTTTTTAATTTTTAAAATGTTTTCAAATACTCACTTAAAATTTATTTGTCAAAATAAAAAATCATTTTCAATGTTCGTAGCAATCACAATAATTTTTGTTATTCTTTTTAAATACTGTACAATTCTTAAAAAGCTTAGTTTTTTTAAATCTGCCAAAGTCTAAATCGTGTTTCAAATTATTTGAAATAATTTCAAGTTTTAAATTTTTTCTGAATCTTTTTTTAAATTAAAATCTTAGCGTTTAAACTTAAAATTTAGCTCACTATAAATTTAACAATTCAAAGCTTTCTATTTCGAACCATTCTGTTCAAATTTGTATAGTTTTTAACAGTTGTTTGTAATGGATTGTTTTAAATGAACGGTCAAATATTGCTGATAATTAACGAAATTTTCTTTTTTTAATTAAAAAATTTCAAATTGAATGGAATAGTTCAATTTCCAGATAAAAGCTGTGATAAAAAATTGAATTGAACAAGGAAAAAAACGAATTCTTAACAAAATTGTTAAATTTTCAAGGAAAAAGGTGAATTTTTGACCAAGAAGATTAATGTTCTATTAAAAAAAACGATTTTCAAACTTAACCAATATATACGATTAATTTTTAATCAATCCTATAATAGTTACATTTTCAGATAGATAAATAATTTTTAACAGAAAAAATTTATTTTCAACAAAGTTGTTGAATTGTCAACCAATCAGATGAATTTTCGACCAAGAAAATTATTAATCTACAAAAAAAGACAAATCTTAAACAAAATACATGAGTTTTCAACGAAATTATTTAATTTTAAAGTCAAAAAGTCGAATTATCTACAAAAAGTTGAATTTCTTAAGCGAAAATATGAGTTTTAAATCAAAGAGTTAAACTTTCAACCAAATAGTTAAATTTTCAACCATAATTATAAAACCTTGTTAAAAAAAACGTATTTTTTTACAAAGTAGTTCAACTCTTAGTGAAATAATCGACTTCTAAACCCAAGAAGATGTACAGTTTATATTTTAACCAAACAATTGCATTTTTGACCAAAAGTGATACATTTTCAACCAAAAAGATTAAATTTCTACTAAAAAAAGTCAACTTAATTTTAATAAATTTTTTAATTTTAAAGTCAAAAAGAGTATTATCTACAAAAAAGCTGAATTTTTAACCTAATTTAAAGGCAAATAGTTGAATTTTCAACCATAATTATGAATACTTAATAAGAAAAATTAATTTTTTTACTAAGTAGTTCAACTTTAAGTGAATCATCGAATTTTTCACCCAAAAATTATGATTTTAATTTTTAACAATAGTTGCATTTACAAAAAAACGACTTTGCAACCAAAAAATACGAGGTTTGTTCAAAAAAGGTGACTTTATGGTTTTCTCAAAAAAAAATCATTTATTCCTCAATATTTATGTTGTCCCCTTCAAAGTAATCCCCCGCAGATATAATACACTTGTGCCAACGCTTTTTCCAATCATCAAAGCACTTCTGATAATCATTTTGTGGTATAGCCTTGAGTTCTTTCAGCGATGCAGTTTTTATCTCCTGAATGGTTGAAAATCGATGTCCTTTCATGGGTTTCTTCAGTTTCGGGAAAAGAAAAAAGTCTCTGGGGGCCAAATCCGGTGAATTTGGAGGCTGAGGCATGACTGTGGTGCTGTTTTTGGTCAGAAAATCTTTCACAAGCAACGATGAATGAGTAGGTGCATTATCGTGCAAAAGCCACGAATTGTTTTTCCAAAGTTCCGGACGTTTTTTGCGTATCGCCTCTCGCAAACGGCGCATAACTTAAAGGTAATACTCCTTATTGACCGTACGACCTTGTGGTAAGAATTCCTGATGCACTACGCTACGGTAATCAAAAAAGACAGTGAGCAAAACCTTCACATTTGACCGAACTTGACGTGCTTTTTTCGGTCTTGGAGACTCAGGATGCTTCCACTGAGACGATTGGACTTTAGTTTCGACGTCATAACCATATACCCACGATTCATCCCCAGTTATAACGCTTTTGAAAAAATCAGGATCATTATTAATTTCATTCAACATCTCCTGAGCGAGGGAAATGCGATGGATCTTTTGATCAAAATTAAGCAGTTTTGGAACAAATTTCGCTGACACACGTTTCATGCCCAAAACGTCCGACAAGATAGCATGGCATGAGACAACCGACATGCCAACATCTTCAGCAACTTCTCTGATGATAATTCGGCGATTTTTCAACACCATGTCTTCCACTGCTTGAACGTTTTCATCTGTTGTTGACGTGCTGGGACGTCCAGGGCGAGGTTCGCCTTCGACATCCTCTCGGCCTTCTTGGAACAGCTTGTAC
>NC_046662.1:89598080-89601389 GCF_010883055.1 Belonocnema kinseyi
TTATAATTATAAAATATAACATTAATTTTAATTAATAGTTGACTAGCTTTTAATAGAAATAGTTAAACTTTCAACAAAAAACAATTAGTTTTCTGCAGAAAAAAATTTGAGTAAAAGACAAAAATTTGTTAAATTTGTTTTAAACAAAGTATATAAATTTTAAAATAAAAAGTTAAATTTTTATCCAAAAGGCTGAATTGTATATGAAAAAAATGCATTTTTAATAAAATACATGCACTTTGCACAAAAGAAATTTATTTTCCTCCAAGTCCAATTTTCTATACAAAAATGAATGTTTAATTATAGTTAAATTTTCGACAAAAAAGATTAATTAATCTTTTTTGTCGAAAATTGTTGTTAAAAGAAATTAATTTTAATACAACAACAAAACAAAAATTCTACAAAATAGTTAAATTTTCAGAAAAGAAATTTTTTCAACTGAATTGATAAATCATCAACCAAAAAAAAAACTAAATTTTTAACAAAGCAGTTCCACTTTCAACCAGAAAAATTGAAAAAAAAATAGTTAAAATTCTTTAAAATTGCTTTAAATTATTGAAATTCATTGAAAATTCCTTGAAAATTTTTAAAACTATAATATTTAAAATCCTTTAAAATCTATTGAAATTTTGCAAAGCTCTTGAAAATTTCTTGCAATTTTAAAAATACCCTAGAATATTTTAAATCCATTAAAATCTCATACTAAATTATTGAAATCAATTCAAAATCCCTTGGAATCTAGTAAAATATCCTGATATGTATCAAATCCTTTGAAATCTCATATTAAATTACTGAATCAATTGAACATTCTTCGGAACCTTTAAAAATACTATCAAATATTTCGAAACCTTCAAAATCTTTTGAAAAATATTGACATCTTTTAAAGATTATTAAGGTAATTTGGAGTTTTTATAAAACAACCCTGCTACAATTATTAAAATTCTTCGAAAGTCCTTTAATTTATAAAAATGAATAAAAAATTTAGTGAACTCTTTTTAAACATCCTCAAATATTTAAAATCCTTTGAAATATTTTAAAATCTCTTGAAAATTCCTTGAAAATTCAAAAATACCCTAAAATATTTCAAATCTTTTACAATCTCATACTAAATTATTGAAATAAATTTAAAATACCTTTCAATGTATTAAAATATTCTAAAATATATTAAATCTTTCAAAATCTCAGATAAAATCACCGTAATCAATTGAAAATTCCTTTGAAATTTTTAAAATACTCTCAAAGATTACAATACCTTCAAAATATTTTGAGATACCTTGACCTTTTTTTAAACATTTTTAAACTACTTCTTTCAAATTCTTTGAAATTCCTTAAAATTATAAAAATAGGATGAAAATTCCTTGACATCTTTTAAAACATCCTCAAATGTTTAATATCCTCAAAAATCTGTTGTAATCTCTTGATATTGTTTGAATCTCTTGAAAATTTCCTGAAATATTTCAAATCCTTGAAAATATCATATTAAATTACTGTAATCAATTAAAAGTCCTTGGAATCTTTAAAATTTTTCAAATCCTTCAAAATCTTTTGAAATGCCTAGGACTTTTTTTAGGATTTCTAAATTACTTTAGAATTTTAAAAAATAAACCTTCTAAAAATTTGTTAATTCTTTGAAATTGCCTTAAATTTTTGAAATTAATTGAAAATTCTTTGACATCTTATAAAACATCCTCAAATATTGAAAATACTTAAAAATCTTTCGAATTCTCTTGAAATTTTGTGAAGCTTCAGATTGAAATTTAAAAAAGAGAAAAGTTTCAAAACGTTCAATATTGAAATGTTTGTAGATTAGAGTTTTGAGAATGGAATCAATAAAAATTCAAAGCTTTCATAATTTTCAACTAATCATTAACCAAAAATAAACTAAATTTTTAACAAAGCAGTTCCACTTTCAACCAGAAAAGTTAAACAAAAAAATTGTTAAGTTTTTAATGTTTTAAAATTTTTCTGTTTGCTAAATTTCAGCCCGAAATAATTTCATTTAGAGATTGTCCAATTGAAAAACATACATTTAAATTTTGAACTCATTTAATTCATTTACGATTATTAATTTTTTGTAAATAAACTTCCAAGTTTACAATTCTAAATTTGAAGACTTGAACCCCATCGAGTTGGAAATTATTCTTATTGAATAGTTGAGAATTTTTGAAAATTAAATTTTTAAAGCTTTGAATTTTTATTTATTTCAATTTTCAAAACTCTAATTTACAAACATTTCCAAGTTTCCAAGGAATTTTCAATTGATTACAGTAATTCAATATGAGACTTTAAAGGATTTGATGCATCTTAGGATATTTTACTAGATTCCAAGGAATTTTCTATTGATTTCAATAATTTAGTAAGAGATTTTAAAGGATTTAAAATATTCTAGGGCATTTTTAAAATTGCAAGAAATTTTCAAGAGCTTTGCAAAATTTCAAGAGATTTTAAAGGATTTTAAAGATTTTAGGTAGTTTTAAAATATGTCAAGGAATTTTCAATTAATTTCAATCATCTAAAGGAATTTCAAAGAATTTTAACTATTTTGTTCTATTTTTCTGTTTGAAAGTGGAACTGCTTTGTTAAAAATTTAGTATTTTTTTTGGTTGATGATTTAACAATTTAGTTGAAAAAATTTCTTTTCTGAAATTTTAACTATTTTATAGAATCTTTGTTTTGTTTTTGCTTAAAAATTAATTTATTTTAACTACAAAAAAATAATCTTTTTTGTCAAAAATTTAACTATGATTTAACATTAATTTTTATATAGAAAATTAGACGTGGTGGAAAATAAACTTCCTTTGTGCAAAGTTCATGTATTTTATTAAAAATGCCTTTTTTGATATACAATTCAGCCTTTTGGATAAAAATGTAACTTTTTGTTTAAAAATTTAAATATTTTGTTTAAAACAAATTTAACAAATTTTTTGTAATTTTTGTTTTTTATTCAAATTTTTTTCTTCAGAAAACTAATTGTTTTTTGTTGAAAGTTCAACTATTTCTATTAAAAATTATTCAACTATTAATTAAAATTAATGTTATATTTTATAATTCTAATATTAACATTAATGATATATATAATAGTAATAATACTCGTACTATATACGTCTGAACAACATAACCTCAAAATCGACTCATGCATGAAATGAAGAATCATGCAAAACATTAAATTCGCCAAATTCTTTCAAACGGGGATCGAGATATAAATAGAAGATGCTGGGCTCGCGATTCTCATGATTTGAATACTTCGCGCGCCTCTTCATACGCGTGTATTTTGAGGTTATGTTACTTAAAGTATAAAATACAAATTAT
>NC_046662.1:89601489-89604954 GCF_010883055.1 Belonocnema kinseyi
GTAATAAAACTCGTACTATATACACCTGAAAAACATAACCTCAAAATCGACTCATGCATGAAATGAAGAATCATGCGAAACATTCAATTTGCAAATTTCTTCCATTTCTTTCAAATGGGGATCGAGATATAAATAGAAGACCACCGAAGTCTTCCGAAGCTTTCAGATCCGCAATCATCGTGCAGCAGAAAACCGAAGTCGAATCGTGCATTTTCGGCTTATATAAAGAATACGACAATAGGTTGTATTTGGCCAGACAATACTAGTTGATTCTGCGGAAGAATTAAGCCGATTCCTGAAAAAATATTATGTATTTAGAAAAAAATTTTTAATTATTTATTTATTTAAAATAATATATTTTTTATTAAAGTACGCCATTTTAATTTAAATTTTAATTGTTTGTTTTGTCATTTTTATCATATGCGTGACAAAATGTACAATTGTTTATAAAAGTTTAAATAATTAACCATTTTTTGCAATATGAAGAATATGACAGCAGGCTGTTTTTGGGAAGATATTTCTAGTTGGTTCTGCAAAAAAATAAATGAGCATATTCTTCAAGAAATGTTTGAAATTTGACAACATTCTTTTAATAATTATTAAAAAAAAGGTTAATGCTCTTAAAGTACACCATTATATCCCTTCCATGCCACCGTGGGGTGGATGCTATCCCATACTTTTTTAATTTTAAATATACCTAAACGTTTTAAACTTGAACAATTTTGTTAGTATACTTAAAATTGATACTTGACAATATAAACTATATGCTCCTTCAAAGTAAGCCTTTAGTAAGTTCTGAAAAAATTTAGAGGTAAAAAAATTAAATAGTTTATGCTTTATAACCATTTTTATTTGCTGACTTTCAACGAAGTGCGTTACTTAAATTCATTTTATCATCATCAGTTGACTTTCTACTGGCGAATGATCCTTTTAATTACATCTGAAAGTCAACCGCCTTTTCTACTGAAATTCAGATTTTTGTATTACTGTGTATGTGATTGCGGCATGCAAGGGTTAATTTAATGTAATATATACTTTAATAATATACTTTATTCTTGAGATATCATTAAACTTGTTCAAATTCAGTTTAAGAAATACGAAGTGACTACGCACACCGAAAATGTTTTCTCTACACTCACCAAATTTCGGTGAACTTAAACACGAACTTAAAAGATATATTCAATTATTTCAAAATAAAATAGTAATAAAAGTATTCATAATGAGAATTTTTGTATTGATTGTACCTCCGCTACATCCTAAGACAAAAAAACGATAAATTTATCTCTGCACGTACTAGGGTAGGGTGGGGTGAGATGAGTATAGGGGGTAAGATGAGTCACTTCATTTTCTCGCAGGTTATTATTTATTTTGCAAATGTTTTTTTTATTAATATTAGGAAAAATATTATCAAACTTCTGTTTTGAAAATGTTTCGCATATTTGTTGAATAAATCTGGAAAAAACGAAAGTAAATATTTTAAGACATGTATTCTGCTATTTTGCATTTGTTTAGAATATTCAAGAATTACGCAAAATCACATGTTAGATGTTTTTCCAGTGGTTATTTAGATAGCTTATGTACTAGACCTTAAGTTTTCAACAGATTTATATATAATTGTTAAACCGAAATAGGTGAAATTTTGATTTGACTAAAAAATGTCATATGGGGCGGAATGAGCCACTGTTCTGGTGCGGAATGAGTCACCTCTTCTTGTGCATTAACCTAACCTCTTAGCGTAGCAGTCAGTAGGTCAGGATGCAATGTTTTACATTATCAGATTGTGCTCGGCTGCTATTATCGCGCCAATGACGGAATGATAACTATGGCCTGCACTTGGCAGCCAAGGTTTGGCAGCCATTGTCGGCCCAACACTGGGTAATAATACTGCTATAGTCTAAGGTCTAATCTAAGGATATGACAAAAAAGGTATTTAAAAAATAAATATTAATTGATTGCGAGTACTTTGAATATAAATATCAATGGTCCTGGTTAGATTGAATACATATATTATATTTTGAACATTCCATTATAAATAAAATTTCTAACGCTACGGGGTATCGAACCTACATCTATATACCTAAATCTATCGCCTAGAAGTCGGGAGTGCTAACCACTGCGCTAAACCGACAAGTTGAAAGTCTGTGAAAAAGCCATCCTCATAAGCTGCAGTTCAGAAAAGTTAAAGAATCAAATTTTAAGCTCTCTTATTTTAATTATTTATTATCATGCGACGTTGTGTAAGTGTAAAATACACGAACTGTTGGCAGGAATATCAATACAATAATTTTTAAATAAATGATTTTAATCGAGTACAATTTTTCTTCACGTAATATTTCGTTTTGTCCGTTGTAGCCTACTTTACAACTTTTTGCAATGACAGAAAATGTAATTTTTGATGAACATTTACAATTTTTAATGACATAACTTAACTATTTTCATCGTGAACTCTGACAATTTTTCAATAAATTTCTTTTGTTTCGTGTAAGTTTTGTTTATTAGGTGCTAAAAGTGAGACTTGGCGAAATAAAGTGCCGATTCTGGGTCAAGCATTGGTGGAGGATCAGGAAATATAAATAGCCAATATAGGCTGCCAGCACTGGCTCAACATTGGGCCGATTGAAATAAAACATGGTTTGCCGTGGTAAAAGTGACACTTGGCCCAGTAACGTACCGTCACTGGGACAGACTCTGGCTGATCCTCGTAAAACATGGTTCCCGTACTAAAAGTGAGATCGTACATGGTGGAGGATCGGCAAATATAAAAATCCAATATAGGCTGCCAGCACTAACTCAACACTGGGCCGATTAAAATGCCGATATTGGCCCAATAACTTTAGCCGACCATTGGCTGCCAACATTGGACCAGCATTGGACCGCGTATTCAGCTCCGGCAATTCGCACTTGGGATGCTATTAAAATAAGAAAAACATTGTTGTGGTTTAAAAATACGGCAGACGTTTAAAAAAACTGTGTAATACCCCAATATATATGAAATTCAGTGTCATGCAGTAATTGCAGTAGACCAGTCTAGTATTTGGGCGTTTACGTATTGTAGAATTTATCTTTTACTGAGATAATGTACATGGTAAGTCGAAAAATTGCTGTATGTATTTCTATAATAGAATTATTAAAAGATATATGGATATAATTAGTTTTTCTATTCACTCTTTGTAGTGTTAGTTATGGTAGAGGTTAGGATTAACGATTACATCATTTTGAAGCTAAATACTTTAAATTTTCTGTTCAATTTTGGAAAGCTAAGTGTAAGATATGTTTTCATTTTAAAATACTTAAACTTAACAAGAATCTTAATTACAAATAATATATAATAAGTCATTTCATTAAGTGACCTATCCCGCCCCAATGCCGGGCCCATTCCGCCCCAGGCATGGGGCGATATGAGCCAAGCGCACTTGTTCTTTATTTTCGTTCCTAATTCCGCATATACTTTTTTAGTTACTTTTA
>NC_046662.1:89605054-89617184 GCF_010883055.1 Belonocnema kinseyi
ACCCGCTCCCAGCGAAATCGCGGTAAAATTTCAGCCACAACCACGTCTCACGACCGTGAGATAGGTCTCGTCCCATCCTACCCTAAGGTAATGGTGAAAGAGCGTTTCAGTAAATCACAGTAAATATTTGTATCCCTTAAAGTTTTTTATCAATATCGCAGAATAAATAATTAGCCACATAGAATTAAGAATTATGTTGACAAGGGTAACAGTTTATTTTTTCCGGGACAAAAGTTGAATAATTGCATTTTTATCTTCCACAGACAATTTTTCTGGGTTGCGCCAATCTATTTCTCAGTGATTGTTCTACAGAAGATTTTAATTAAGAATGGCAAAGAAAATAAAGTCTGAGCAAAATCAGATTCATCAAAATAAATTGAGTTCCATTCCTAAAATTGAATGCGTCACAACTATGCACATTAATTCTTTTCTCTCAAGAACGGCATTTCGATAATCGGATAAAGTCCTTTTCTTTCTCCAATAAGGAAATGACAAACGACCCATATCGCTCATTTGCATATAGGAGGACCAAGTTTTAGGCTTTCGTCATTTAAGCAACCACAAACATGTACTAGAGAATTTTTAGTTAAAAGTGAATAGTTAATTGCCTCATACGGATATTAATTTTATTTCCCAGAAGACCCCCTAGATTAATTTACAAGCAAGAATAATTAAATATGAATCTTTGATGATTGATTTACTCATAATAAAGGATATTTTTTTCGGGACATGAACGCATGTAAGTCGTAGAACTACTTAATACTGCTATAAAGTTTTGAAATGATTCAATTTATTATTTTTTCTTAATTACTTTTTTCTTCATCCACTCTCTGATCAGGTATAATTCCGGGGCCTATAATCGACATCTGGATATTTCTCGTTGGGTGAAAGGTGCTCGGTACGCGATAATGGACATTATGTTTTTTGTTTCTCTTCTTTCGTGGAGAAAAAAACAATAATGCAAAGTGCTTAATTTATACCTTTTTAGCAAATTTTTTCACGTTATCTATTTTCATAATGTTTTTTAAACAACGATTTATTCAGTTCAGTGTCTATTTCAATTAAGGACATGTAACAATATTAAATACGTACATTACCGACGTTCTTTTCAGGTTAATGCTTTTTTTGTCTGTAAGGGTATTTAGGTCTTGACGCCCTCCCCACTCCCTGTTTTCAGTAATGTTTGTCGACTAAATTTTGAAAATAAATTTATTAAGGGGTCATCCAAGAATAAGGTAAGACGATTTGGGGCGAGGGGGCGCTTGGTATAAAATCTTAGTGTTTCTTATTAATTGACAAACTAGTTCGACTTTCAATCGAGGAGTTGAATTTTCCACCAAATATATGAATTCTCAATAAAACATAACAGTGAATATTTTATTGACCAAGAAAAGATTCATATTTTTATTCAAAGGCAATTGATTTGGACCAAATTTGATTTTTCAACAAAAAATTTGAGCCCTCGAGAAAAAAGATTTTTTAGTAAATAAAGAAGCAAAAACTTATCCAAAATGTTGAATTCTCAACCATAACAATACATTTTTAAGAACGTAGTTCAACTTCCAACCTCTTAGTTGAAGTTTCAACCTAAAAAGATCAGTTTTCAACCAAAAATGTAATAATTGACATTTTAACAAAAAAATATTTTAATTTACAAAACTTGAAAACATTTGGATTTAACCAAAAAAGAGATATTTTCAACAAAATACTTGAATCCTCAACTGAAACAGATTATTTTTTTACAAAATAGTTATATTTCCAAACTAAAAAATGAACATAAAAATGTCACATCTGAAAATTTAACTATTGAATGTTTGGTTTAAAATTTATCTTCAGTTCAAAACTCATCTATTTAGTTAAAAATTCATGTCTTTTGTGGAAAATTCGTCTTTTGTCGTAGAATATTCATCTTCTTGGTTGACAGGGTAAGCTTTTCAGTTAAAAATTAATTTCTTGAATTAAAAATCATTTTTTAACTGAAAAGTTACTATTCCATTTCCTGCCGAAAATTGATCTTTTTGATAAAAATTAATAACTTTTTGTTGAAAATATATCTGGTTGGTTAAAAATAATTTTTTACTGAAAACATAATTATTATATTTTAAGCTGAACATTTTTCTGTTTTTGGTAGAAAATATCACTATTTGTTAAAAAGACGTCTTTTTGGTAGAAAATTAATCTCATTTAGTCGAAACACCAATTTTTTGGTCCAAATTTCATTTATTTAGTTGAATATTTAACTACTTTATTGAAAATTCATGTTTTTTGTGTTTGATTTTTTTTTCTAGAAAATTCAAGTAGTTCGTTAAAAATGAATTCTTTTATTGTAGATTCATCGCTGTAGTTAAAAACTCATTTCTTTGGTTGCAATTTTTACTATTCAGTTAAAAAATGATTTTTCGTTAAAAATTGATATTTTCAAGTTGAAAACTAAACTTTGTTGCAGGAAATTCATCTTTTTGGTTTGAAAATTTAACATTTCGTATAAGACTTTTTTTCCTTATTAACTGAAAAAACTTTCTTGATTGAAAATTCAACTCGTTTTTTGAAAATTTCGCGTGTTATGTGGTTTAAAAATTACTCTGTTTTATTTTGTGATTCATCTAATCTGTTAAAAGTTCGTATTTTTCGGTTTAATTCCTACATTATTTTTTATTCAAAATTAAAATAATTTTTGGTGGCAATGTCAACTATTACGCTTTTAGTTAAAATTAATTTTTCTATCGAAACTTCATCACTTTGATTGAAAATTTAACAAAAATCCTTTTTTTTTGTTGAAAATTAAGTTCATATTGTCACTAAAAGTGTTTGAAATAAATTTAGAAATTAACCATTTTTTGCATTAACGTTATTTATTTTAATAGATTTAATGCTTTTACGATGATTCATTATGATAAAAAGAGATATTTCGGGTTTCAATCGTGTACGAAAATACGAATTTTGCTGACGTTTCGTGAACATTGCAGTTCACTTCTTCAGGGCTTCACTTCAGAAGTGAACTGCAATGTTCACGAAACGTCGGCAAAATTCGTAGTTTTTTACACGATTGGAACCCGAAATTATTTATCTTCTAGTTGTCCGGTTGTTTCTAAACCTAATAGAAAAATTTATAACGATCAGGAAAAATGGATGAGAGAAAAGTCAGGGAATTTTGAAATGAGATTTTGCAGCAATAACCTGATTTTTTATGATATGGTTATTTTGTCGAATTAGAAAGAAAGGTATTTGGAAATACGACTTCTGTGTGCATTTTTTAAATCTGAATGTGACTTTTTTAATTTCAATAGATCGACTAATGTTAAAAGTTGCTTGTCTTGTGCAATAGAAAAATACAACTTTCGAAAAATTAAGACAAACGTAAGAAGATAAAAAGATATAAACATATTATGAATAAATATCAATATATAAAGATAACTAGTCCGAGAAATTCTCCGATAGGCTGAAGGATGGAAATTCCAATGCCGTCACTTTTCCAAAAATAGGAAACGTCAGCGATAAGAAATAGCTTTTGAAAGTATCTTGTCAAAATACCAAAGCTTCCTTCTTTTTCTGAGAATAAAGGGCCTTGGAAATTTTAAAGCCTTGGGTTGAAATCAAGAAAAAGAATGTTTGTACTACTGGTATACAGAGTTAGACTTTGGTCGTATATAGACTGTACATACCTATGTATAATACTACCACACAGATATACAGATACAGTATTTATTCTTCTTTTTAGACCTTTCTTCCTTATTCTATCCTATCTTGTTTTTTCCATCGATTTTTCTTTGCCTCTGCAAACCGAGAGTTCTGTCTGGTACTGACTCGATGTCGCGACACTCTAAAAGCCATCCAGCCGCCCTCTTATCAGTCCACCTCTGCCACCCTGCCAAGCACTCAAAATAGATAGCAGTGAGACCCACGGGTTTTGTGGAGGTCTACCTTCTAATCTTCGAGTCCCGAACGCTAAGTGGGTTTTCGAGTTCGAGAATGTTTCAAGGACTAACCTACCTCGTCCAGCCAGCGAATTCAGACTTCTCAGTTTATTAGTCAGTTTAGTGCTCCTCTAAAAGAAAGGAGAACCTTGGGAATCTGCGATTATAGTCCTGTCGATGCCATCAGCTATAAAGCGAATTAAGAGCAATTGAGAAAGATAGAAAAAAGGGATAGGATAAACACTGTCTTTTTCTGAAGAAACCTTCGTTTTACATTTCATTCCTAATTGGATTGTTAGTTTTTGATGAACGGAAAAAATTGATGTAGCTGAACCAACGATTTTAGCTTTGATCTGACCACAAATATCGTTGAAAATTAATGGTACTTGCATAATCTTTAAAATAAGGATTTGCAGCAACGTCTTTTTATACTATTAATGTTAATGAATCACATTTTTAAATCCCTAAATGAAGGATATTATTCAGCTGAAATCAAAATGTTGGAAGAATGAATATAGCGCTAATTGAATAGGAATAATTTTGACAAAGATTTGAAATTTATAATTGATCTGACAGCTTTATGTTAGAATTATGAAGATTAAAAAGGCCTAATTCAAATAAAAATACACTCCCGGCAGAAATTATCTACACGCTTATCCCGTGTAGAAATTATGACCGGGTTCGGGCCGGATTCCGGCAGAGTTGCCCTGCTTGTATCCGGAATCTGGTCAGGCTGCCCGGTCGGATTCTGGTTGGTTTGGTCACGCTGCGCTGGTCGGCTCCCGGCCGGGTTACCCGATCGGATCCCGGATATAAATAGGGTAACCCGGTCGGAATCCGACCGGTTTTTGACTGGGCTCTTCGATCGCATTTTACTGGAGACTTTTTACCACAGCGAACATATTCTACCAACTGGTAGAGATAAGAATCTTTGTCAGCACTTATTTCCACCTGTAAAAAGATGTTGGAATTTTAATTTAAGAACTGCATTCATAATAGTAAATATATTAACTACAAACATTGATTCAATTTAAGGACTAAATGATAGGTTATGATTCTTAAGTTTCTGTAAGAAATTTCATTGTAAGAAATTAAAGTTAAATTGCATAACAAATTTGCCCTAAGCGTAACTTAGTTTGCATAGGTTTTTTTTACAAGAGATAAAATAAATTTCAGAGGTTTCACGTGACATCCTAACCTATGAAACCGGTTTAGAAAATTGATTTAACCTTAATGTTGAAGAATATTAATAATGCTTACTTATTAAAAAAATAATTCACTTACCTTTATAAATAATCCTGTTGCAGCAGAAAATTGGATACAATTTTATGAAATTTAACAAATTTCTTAAGGTATAACCAGGCATCCACCGGCGTTTTACTGCGTTTTTATCATTAAAGAGTCCGGAAGTCGCCGAATCGTTATTACGTTCAAGCATTATAATTTAATTCAAAACCTCGTTCTGAAAAAGTTATTTCTCACAGAGAACCAAAAGTGGGAAACCATATAATTAAAATTAGTTTAATTTTTCTTTCCTAATTGATAAAAAACACCTAAAACACGAAAAAATTGGTCTTTCGCCTGTCAGATATTTACAAACGACCCACTTACGGCAGTTGTTTGTTGGTATTTCTTTAATGTTTTTAAGGTTATGATACTTCTATTATGCACCATTTTTGGCCCGACTGGGTCCCGGTGGGAACTAAGTCAGATCCCGGCCGGGCAATTAACAAAATAGTATCCCGGTTTGACCCGGTCAGATTCTGGCCAGAAATCTTCTTCTGGTGGATGGGTCAATTTAATGACCAATGTGTGAAATATTAGATGTTGCTACATGTGCATGTAATAATCGAATGAAAATGGAGATGAATTTAGCACTGTTTACCCTACCCTGGTATTGCAAATAAAAAAGTAAATCAATCATTAAGAAAATCATCTGAAATATACATATTTTCATTTATTTCATAAACAAATAACACTAATTAATAATAAAAGGGAAAATTTATAATATTATTACAATATTTTTTAATTATTGATACTAATATCTCGAATTTTTTAATAGCTGTAAAAGTTCTATAATGGCCTTCAAATTTTTTCATTCATTCACTTAGTTTGAAATCTTTGAAATTTTAAGATATATTTGAATGCATTTAAATAATGAATTTGAGAGTAAAAAATTCATGAAAATAAGAATAGAATAATAAGTGATACAAGGGGACAGCCTTTTTATATGCTTCTATCCGTTTCCAAACAAAGGTATTTGATCTATGTTGGCGAATTGATTTTGCAATTCTAAATTTTAGATAAAAATAAAAATGTATAAGTTGTCAAAATCCATTTAACAAATGAAGGGCGGTGGGGAAACACTATCAGAGTTCACTTTTGTATATTATCGAAAATAACGATTATGTTTCGATCGCTTAGGCTTAGGGGTTATACATAAATTATTTAACATCTCGGTGGGTGGGGGGGGGCACTCAATGTAAATTTGTTACGTTTTCATTGTTAAAAAAAGGAGGTGGAGGGGGGGGGGTCGTAGACGGCCGATAATCCTTTAAGTAATTCAAGTAAAAACCCTTCACAGGACTCTCCAATATAAAAGAATGTAGCTTAGCAGTATACACTATACGGAACTCCAGTTGGGGCCGCTGCTTGGACTCTGATCGTTTCCCCTCCCGACAAAGGATATCTTTCACCTTTATTTTTACTGAAACTTTTGATCAAATTTCTCAGTTCTAGGTTGCGTTTCAAATCTTTCGGTAATGGGCTGTAAGATAAAAATGTTATCTCATTATTTCCAAAAAGTGGACTCCGATCGTTTTTCCCTGCGACTCTTCAAATGTTTTTTATCATCGAAGATTCCTAAATGTTGATTGCAAAATTAATTTAAAGTCGATGACCGTAGAGTTTGTACGCGCATAGAAACTATGAACGACTATCACTCTTGCATTAATAAATCAGAGGCAGGAAACGACTCGTCGACTCCTGCACCTTTTTCTATTGTCTTGAGCTACATATTAAATGTATCGGCGCACATTTACGGAACTTTTGAATAGAAACCAGTTTTTATTTTCACATTCGTTAGATTTAAAAGAAGATAACAGTTACATATATATATATTACCATTGAATGACATATTAAAGATCTGATATGTTTATCTCAGTACATCTTATAGTTTTTTGTGAAATTCAATTCTCTTGAGTGTGAGAAATTTATGAATGAAATATAAAATCAAGATAAAATCTCGTTTCAGGAAACGAACCGGTTTGAATCTTTCAATAAATAAAATCTTCTGTATGAAACATTTATTAAAAGAGAAATGACTATTGTCTATTATCTATATTATACATATTAATAGTTATAAGAAAAAGCTGTAAGTATAAGTGAACATTATATTCAGCAATCGCAGTTCATGATTCATATTCCCTGAATGTTCATTATTCCATAATATAACTGTAATGATTAATGATTTCGTGAGTTGTTACTGATTAATAATTATTATTAATTAAAAGTTCGTATCTTGAATTCTTTAGTCGGTATGCACATAAAAAGGCGTTAATTATAGAAGCGGCGCGATTAAAACGAGTATATCAAAGTCTTGAATTTTTATTGTATTTTTTTTATCTTTTTTATTTTTCTCTTGCCAAACGTTCAACGTATCTCTAAAACTAATGACCAACTCGAGTTACGATTTATTTATCAGCGGACGGACGTTTCTACTATTAGGATGGAGAAAATTATCGCCGACACAAGAAACAAATCCGCGGGCTCGAGTGTAAAAAATTTGTGGATTCGATTTGGGATGCTGTCCTCATGTCAATTTGGAATAATATAGAAGGGAAGAATATGGTCATCAAAGAAGGCATCATTCAATAGGGCCGAATTGCCAGATAAAGGAATAATATATTTTTTACCTTTATTTTAAATGTATAAATTAATTTTTTTGGGCTTCTTTATTAGTACCTTCAAGTTTACTTAGCAAATTTTCAACTCTATTTCGGTATAATTTAGGCATTTGCAGGTGATTTATGGCCTTGAATTATTAATTCATTATAATTTAATTCTTAGTAATCATGCGTGGCGATTAGTAGTACAAAAATTCATTTGCGTAAAACTATATACAGAATAGGATTCAACTCATTGGGCTCTATATATTTCATTTGAACGAAAATCAAGTTACTGTACATCTATTTATCATATTTTCGAATTGTCAAGTGACATATCTTTCAACAAAAATAAAGTTTATATAGACAGAATGAGCCAATTTGGCTGCCACTATCAGTCTGTGTGGTGGATATGCACTTTTGAGTTTAAATAATTAAATCGTCCTAATACATAAATTGTGAATTACGTTGATTTTTGATTCAGGTCGACACTTCACGTTCAAATTTGAAGTCATACGCGGAAAATTCTCTGAGGCAAGATAATGAATTTTGATGAAAATTTGAGAGTCTCAGGAAGATATTAGACTTAAAATTATATTCTTTTTATGAGATAGTAAACAAATAATTAGTATTCAATCTAAGACGACCCAAACTGGTTTGAAAGGACTCTCTATGGTGGATAATAAATTTAATCCACAAGAATTTTTTAAACCTAAACCACTTTCAAGGACTTATTCGAGGCATCTTTAAATCATGTTTTTATTCTTTGCTATATTGCTTAGGGAAATAGGAAGTCAAAGGACACTTTGTAAGACGTTCTGATAGATATCTGATATAAAGGTATGTATAGCTCAAAATCTTCGGGGATGGTTTAGATCAAAAAAATGTATTCACTTTAAGACCAAAAAGAGAAAATATTTAATTCAAATTTAATTTACAGCAAATCCAAAAAATGTTCTTATCCGGATGAAGGTACTTCTTCGATACATTCTTGATAAAGTAAACCTCCTGAAGGTATCTTAATTTTCTCCCTTTACTGAGTAAATCCTTTTGTATGAATCAAAATGTCTTTTTGGTAAAAAAATCATTTAGTTTATTAGTATTGTGCAAACTGTTATTCAAAAAGATTTAGTGAGGAAAGTAGTTTTGCTTGTTTTTTTGTTATTTTTCTTTTACTGAGCGAATTACACCGGTTTGCCCCACCGCGATGTGACAGTATATAGCATACGAACTTTAGCAAATTCATAAAATATAAAAAAAGAATTACGAAATTGAATTAGTAGACTGGATGGAAAGTTCTTATATTTATTCAAGGGGGGCGTTTATTTGTACAAAAAAGGCACATTTTTGTGAATTTTTTTACGACACAGTTAAAATCTACTTATTAAAACCAAAGGTGCAATAAATTATAACATTCGAAGAATATTGTGTAAAATTTTCATGAAGAAATATTCTAAAATATGGCAATGGCAGCAATTATTCGGAAGCGTCTCGGAAAAAGTAGAATGTCGGTGTCCTCATAACTCGGTGCTGCATCACCTGAAATAAAAAACTCCAAGTTCTTTCGAACACTCAAAAATTTGGAATAAAACGTTCATAAGCGAGTTTTATCGGCTTACCTCACACTGAAGCATCGATGCCAGGTCCATAAAAGATGCTGCTATCATCCATGATGTCCTACACATTCTTTTTTCACTATTGAAAAATTATCACCATAAGGTTTAGAATTCACTAACCTATTAACTAACTATAACTAACCTATTTCAAATACAGAGGTCGCACAAAACAGGAACATGTCGATTATTTTCAAGACGGGGTGGTACACCGTTGCACCTCATATGCATCGCATTATATGTCACCTACTCTCATTTCACTTTTGTGTAAAAAATAAGGTAGGAATCGGATTCCTTAGCGAACAAAAAATGAAATCTGTCTACCTTAATTAATTTCAAAACTGTCTGGAAAAAATATAAAGTACATTAAAATCGTCATAGGCATATTACATTGGGCTCTGTTTGAATACAATATACAATAGTCATAATTAATTTTAAAATCCGTTCATTGCAATTATAAATCGCAAAATAAATGTTTTGGTTTTCTGTTAATAATTTCTCGGACTTTTATTTCATTTAATTATTTCAGATACTAACCAAAACTGCACCAGTAACAAGTTACGCTGAGACTACGGGTTACCGAGGGTTTACGTGGATGGCCTCAATGGCCTTCACGGTAAATCGGGGTTCTCTGAACCGCTCTTCTTTTTGCTTGTGGCATCTTATTGTGCCGAACCGTAATCTGCACAACTCCGCTGAACTTGTACACACATCTCTATCGCCCCCTTGGACCGCCAACCTATCCGGTATATCGGGTTCCGATAAACCGGATTCCTAGTGAACTTCGAGAAATTTCATTGCCTGAAAAAATTTCACACAAAAAGTTAATTTCCAGGACGCTGTGATCACTTTAGACGTATTGAGTACACTTTAACTTATATATAAGTATACCCAGCCACAAAAATGATATATAGTGTGAACTATTACATATAGTTTTCATTTGTTTTGCACAATTTTTATATAAAACAAATGAAAATTGTATATAATATTTCACACTATGGATAAATTATATATGATTTTTCCGCCTGGGTAATTTTCATTTACGATGCACTGGAAATAAGCTAATTTACAGAACGAAAATTAAAAAAATGTTCTGACAAGTTTCTCACTAAAAAATGATTTCTGAATGCCATATCAACCAAATTACAAGAGATCTCATTTTTTTCTTATTTTTACACGAAATTCTACACACTTAAATTCTTATTAAGGCTACTTTAGACAGAGAATGCTCTGAAAAGGATAAATTGTGCCCGAGCCCAGTACTTGAAAAAAATTGTTGCGAGGCCTGTCACATTTCAAATATGTTAAAGAATACTATGTACAAGGAGGGATACGTGAAAAAGGATAAAAACTGACTACTTTATCACACAAGAGGAATGCTTGATGTAATTTTTTTTAAACTTTATCTTTATGAACTAAGAAAGTGGGCCAACATCTGGAGACATCGAATAAACTTCAAGAGATGTGAATTCGGTGTGCAAATTAAAAATTTCTAAGCCAGCCTTTGTTTAACAAATACTTCAAAAAATTTATTTTTACGAGTTTTCAATACTTTTTTTTCATTCTATAAATTCAATGTAAAACGTAAAGCATAATTAAGTCAACACGCAAATAACATTTTTACATTTAAACCATTCCCATGAACTTTGGGCCTATCTTGCATCTGGTGTAACATGTTACATCATAGATTTCAAGTTCTATTTGTCCTAAAATGAATTCGTTGGGAGTGGTCCTACAGAATATCACTTAATTACACATTTTCGCATGAAGTATATAAAAGAATTTTAAAAATTGGTGAAAAGATGGTCAGATTAATTCTGTAAGTGTTGTATAGGATTTTAAAAAAGTTTGTGCAATTGACTTCATTAATTACATTCTTCTCAATAAATTCTAATTTAAGACTGAAACCTCAATGCCTCAGTATTTGTAATTTTATGTAGATTTTCTGCAAAATATAATTCCTTAAAATATTATACGATATTAGAAAAACATTTTCCACAAAAAAAAAGAAAATACGGTGATGACATGTATACACCTTTGATAGAATTTACGTTAAACTCTGTTAGAAATATCTGGTTGAATTTTCAACCACATGTGGTTGAAGTTTTATACAATTACGGTTGTTGAAAGTTCAACTACGTGTGAATCAAAAATCAGCACGTGTAATTGAAATTTCAACTATGAAGTTGATAATGCCACTACATGTATAAATGAAATTTCAGTACAGCGAACAAAATTTTATGCGAAAGTGTTTTTAAATAATCAAAACCCTTAAATAACACTCATAAAAATTCCTCAAAAATACTACACTTGGAAATTCACCAACTATACCACAAGAATTCTGATAAGGAATCATGAGTTATTTCATTAGTTTGTTTCATAAGATCCATGAGATCAATAAAGTGTATATAATATTTAAAAACTAAGCAGCTTTAGAAAAAAAAACAAAAGGTACATTGTAATTATATTACCATAATGAATTTCGCGTCCGTTATTTAGATAAACTTTTCGAAACTCGTTTTTGTAATAATAACTTGAAAGAGCATACAGTAGGTAATACCGATAGTATGCAAGAAATGTTCTCATTGTGACAATACACCACTCTCGCTTGCAGTCATCCCGTTCTCCAATAGCGTAGCCAGGGGGTGGCTTTGGGGCTCAAGCCTCCCCCCCTCCCCCGAAACTAAGTATTTTGATTATTCAATTCCCTTTCCCCCCC
>NC_046662.1:89617284-89620051 GCF_010883055.1 Belonocnema kinseyi
AAATCAGTCCAAGGCCATTTGAGGCAAACCCCGAAACATGACAGAAAGCGAGATTTTGGTTTATTATTTTGAAGTACCTTTTGTTTTTCTTCTTTAAAGCTGCTTCTTTTCATAAATGAGATGTATGTATGTTCTCTGTTAATTTAATGGATCTCACGACACAAGCAAGGAGTCGTGAAACTTCGTCACATTGGGGTTTGGCTGCGCGGGAGGTACATGATGCATGGATATATGCGCATACTTCTTCATTATTTTCCAACTAAATTTTATTGAATTTATTTCAATTATCTGAATGACTGAGATTTCAACTAAGAAAGTGGTTGAAAAGTGGTTCAATTTTGAACATATTTCTAACAGTTCACTATGCCTGCTTAAGCTTAAGAAATGTGCTAAAAGTTACTATAAATTACTGATAATTATTATTTTCTATTCAATTTGACCATATATAGAATTACATAAAAAGCGGAGGGAACAAAAATAAATCAAATGAGTTGAGTAAAAAATTGGTCTTTGGTCAAGAAATTCTGCATTCCTATGAAATTTCCTTGTCAGTGAATATTGTTCGAGGGAAGAAGGGTGAGCAATATAGTATAATAAACGACGTTCAGAAGTCTTCCAATTACCCTCAACTGATCGATTAGCGACGATAAGTGGAGCCAGCCGCAAATAAAAAAATTCAGTTTCGCACCTCAGACAAGCCTTGTTAAAAGTCTCGTACGCCGTACATGCATATACATTTATATTTTATATACATACATGCTCCTGTCTGCTTCCTGTCATCCGTCGCCATTCCATGGCGTCGATGAATACCGAACAAGTCGAACCCACATCGCCATAATAATTATAATTGTAGATCGCACGCGGAAGATAAATGTATCTATATTATTTTTGATCGAAATATAGTAGGCAATTATCAATCACCTTCATCATCCAGTCGCGATAATTTCAATCTAAAATTGACGGTCATCACCCAATTAAAATATTAAAAACTGGAATATTTAGGAACCTTACAGTAGTTCATGCTATTAAAGACTAATTTTATTAATTAAAATTCTCCAGAAATGCTAATAGCTGAATATTTTTTTGAAATTCGAAAAATTGAAATGTTTAAAATTGAAAAGGACCAGTAGTTCAAAAAGCTTAACATGGACTTCACATAAAACTTCAATCTATTTTTAAAAAAGTAATTAAATCAGTTTCAATCACGAGTTTAAAGTTGAAAATTTGTTTATTGCAAGACGGGGTGGTACACCGTTGCACCTCATATGCATCGCATTATATGTCACCTACTCTCATTTCACTTTTGTGTAAAAAAAATTTATTTATTTATTAATTTATTCCACTAGTTGACTAGTGGAATACGCTTCGCATTTCAGGATGACGGAACGCAACAAACAAAGAGCGTGCATTAAATTTTAACAAAAACTTGATCATTCATATTGCAGATGTTGCCCATAATAATTTGAAATGAAGCATTAATAACCCAGAAATTTTAAAAAAGGTTATTACTGGGGGGTGAGTGTGGGTTTATGGCTATATAAACCGGGGATGCCCGAAAGTGAAGAAAGCGCGCCAGAGTCTGGAGCAACATCAAGGGAATGCTCACTATGACAACGCACCTGTCCATTCATCGCAGATTATACAGCAATTTCTGGTGAAACACGGTCTTACAAAACTTCGGCAGCCCTCATACAGTCCTGGCATGAGGTCATTTAGACCAGCCCCCCCCCCCTTATTTTTCGGCTTTTCTATAGCCTACTGAATTTCGAACAAAATACGCTCAAATGCGCCACCGATAACAAATTTGACGCCACAAAACTGTAGGAGTTAAATCAGTTGTTCCGCGGGTGCGTGGGTGGGGTCGGGGGGCTAGCGTCACGCTATCCCTCTGCTTGAAAAATCATCATAAGTATCTGTCATAACTTCAAATGTGCTCAAATACGTACTAAACAATTTTGCGCTACATAGTGAAAAATTGATGTTGGAAACTTCCACCAGAGCCGTACCGAGCCTTTTTTGCGCCCTCCTCCTCTGCCTCAAGAAAGTAACGTTGTAGGCCAATATTTGAAGAATTCCTAGGCTGAAAATGTCGTTGATGTCACGTGGGAAATTCTGAGCAAGAAAATAAGAACACAATAACTGCATTTTAACAATTCTCGAAAGCATTTTGGGGCAAAAAAATATTCCTGATCACGAAAGCATGACTTTAAGGCCTAGATTAATTCATTGGATACTCATCAACTAAGTACACTATACAATATTTTAAAATTTTTTATTTTTCCAAACTGACACGTTAGGCATAAATTATATAAATTATATAAATTGGATATAAATTGTAGAAAAGGGAATTCATAATGTATTCAAGTCTTAACTTTACGTGCCTTCTGTGACGCAAAAGAATCAATGATATAATCGTAATTAAGTTGTCTTGCAGCTCGATTTTCTATGGACAAGATGCCCAAACTGCTCAGTCTCGATTGCCGCATACATGATCTTAAGTATGTCTTGATCAGTGAGACGATGGTCGTAGGGGTTAAAGCGTAGGCTTTGGACCCAATCGGTCGGCTTCCGGGTTCAATTCCCATCTCGCACTCTGGAAGAGCCTCGGCGGCCCATGCGGTGAACACTAGCCTAGCAAGGGAGTTGATCATCTCCGGAGAGTCGTGGGACCGGTACCTCCAGAGAAAACGGTTTTCTCTAAGTACTTAAAGCTGTTGCTCTTGGTGGTTCGGAACCAAGTAAGTGTGTGAGTGGGCGGGGGGGGGGG
>NC_046662.1:89620151-89625699 GCF_010883055.1 Belonocnema kinseyi
AAGAAGATGGTGCAAGAAAATTGTAAACCCTTAGGGGACACATTAAAAGCTTCCATTCCATTCCAAAGTATGTTTTGATCAGTTTCAGTTTGCTGAAACTTCGTTCGCAAGAAGCTACTGTCACTTGTAATGTGAGAAAAATTCTCAACGCCATGTCAACGTTTGGACAAGTTTCCGCCAAGAAATATTCATGAAGTGCCTGAAGTAAGTCCAGCGAAGCTGTTGACTCTCAATCAGGGAAAAGTGTATCTGCTTGAAATTTTACCGTTTCCAATTCGCTGATAAATTCTGCCTGATTTAAGTCGTTTTGATACTTGATAGCCAAATCTTTGGCTTGTTTTCTCAGGCTTTCAATATTAGTAGTCTTCAAACCGTGAATTGACAGAAATCCAAAATCTGTCGCGATAAGGTTCAGCTTCTCAAATCTCCATTTGAAATGTATTATTAAAGTGTCGATTACTTTGAACATTTCATTTTTTAATTTTTGTTCTGGTGTTATGTTGTAACCTGCGTCCAAACTTTCATCCATGTGTTGTTTTTTTTCACAGACCGTCTCCTCTTTTGAATAAAATCATTTTCAAATTCAATTTTTGAAGCTAAATTTTTTGCAACATTAAAGAATTTTTTCTTAAAATCTTCATCTCGGATGTTTTGAATCTGGTTTGTGAGTCCTTCTACCATTTTGGATGCTCTATCTACCGTGAAATTTTTGTATTGTAAGCATCGATTCACTCTGTCAATTACAGTTAAAATTCGAGCCCACACAGTCAAAATGCATACGAATTCATAATCTATATTAGCCAATAAGCTTCTGACTGTTGCAATGGTATTTGCATTATATTTATCAGAAGCCAAAACATTTTTTGCAGTGGCGACTTGGGGAAGTTGTGTGTTTAGGGCGTTCATTGCCCTCGATTTGGTCGACCATCTACAGGTATTATCGGCGAGAAAACTATAGGCTTTGAAGCTTAACAACTGAGTAAAAAAAAATGCTAGCGCAACAAAAAAACAGTCATTTAAAAACTGAAAGTATTCTACGTTAATGAGCGATGGAAAAAATTTGAAAAAATTCATGAGTATGAGGAAAACTGTTGTGAACCAGTTGCAGTTGAGAAATTTAAAAAATAATAAAAATTGTTGCTTAAAAGCACCAAAATGTGCAACTATATTATCTTCAGTTCTAATACAGATATTAAAGCGATTCAAACTGCAAACTGTAATTGATAGGCTCTGTATTTATATTTTAGACATTTTTTTTGTTGGAAAACAAGTGACAGAAAGCAGGGGGGGGGGCTTTTTTGTTTTACTGCCGACCGCTGGTGCTATTCATCGGCCCCTAGTTCTGAAGACTTGGATGGCACCTGGCCACGGGTCAAAGAAAGAGACCAGCGATTGAAAATAAATACAGAGCCTATGTATTACAGTTTGCAGTTTGAATCGCTTTAATATCTGTATTAGAACTGAAGATAATATAGTTGCACATTTTTGTACTTTCAAGCAACAATTTTTATTATTTTTTAAATTTCTCAACTACAGTTGGTTCACAACAGTTTTCCTCATACTCATGATTTTTTTTTCATTTTTTCCATCGCCCCTTGTATAAGAAATAATGCTCTAAACTTGACTGTTCTTAAATGTACCCAAAGATCCTTACTTTTTTTACATTTTTAAGTCTGCTAAGCACAAACATTTTTTTACATAAACGGCTTCAAGCTCATTAACGTAGAACACTTTCAGCTTTTAAATGACTGTTTTTTTGTTGCGCTAGCATTTTTTTTTGACTCAGTTGCTAAGCTTCAAAGGCAGATGCCTATAGTTTTCTCGCCGATAGTAGTGTCGACCATCTAGTGTCTGCACGGAACAAATTGAGCATTTTCGTTCATTCCTTGATTTTTAGCTTGGACACCGTTGTATTTTCCGCTCATATTACTTCCATTATCATAGCCTTGTCATCTGATATCTTCAATGTTGAGACCATCCGCTTTTAATTTGCTGGTAATTTCATTCGCTCATCCGTCGCCAGTTTTTTTGTGAGAGACAATGAAGTCAATGAAAAATCTATTCTTGATGAGAAAAATCTGAATCCTATGAGATTCAATGCATCATTTTAACTTTGGATTGTTATTCGCTATCAAGTTAATAGCGCTCAAAAATATTCCTGAACTCTGTTCACCAATTCTTTCATCAGTTCGTCTTAGAGCAAAATTGTTCTCAACACAAAAAAGAATTACACTAATGTGTATCCTTAGAATTTGCCTCCATTTTTCCTTTTCTTGATCTACTGCGATTTGTAGAGACGAGTCAATGGAAGATTTTAGCCTCAAATTTTTCTCCAGAGCTTTCCATTTAATACAGTTTTCACGGTGTAAAACCGATTTCTCCTGTTCAGGAATCCTTGGATTCAAATGTCGCCAGTCGTTAAAACCTTGTTCTGGATTGGTAAGTGATGATACACTGGGATTTCTTAATAGGGTTATACTGAGCAGAGTACAAGCGAAACAAAATACCGCTCCTCCTTTTCTGCTATAGATAAACCAACTTCTGTCCAAAGACTGTCCGTTAGCTAATTTTCTTGTAAACCATCCTCTAGAAAATTTTCTATTTCCTGTGCATTCAGCTAGAAAAAGGTCTGATTCTTTTCCTTGGTCTGGACCAAATTCTACAAGAAAACTACGAATTTGGTCAGACATTGCGAGCCATGATTCTGCATCATTTCAATCAATAGTGGCGGTCTTTTCCACTGAACCTGTATGCAAAGATTCTTTTAATTCGTTACTCTCATCTTGAAGACTTAAATCGGCTTTTGTCCTGCGGTGATGATTCGATTTCGTTTTCAGATTTAGATGTGGAAGGTACTTGAAATATTTTATCTGCAGCCACTTCCAAGTCACATCTTTTCAAATCCTAAGGAGCATTATTAGACTGAGATTCCACATGAGGCTTCATGTTTGCCCAGCTAAGCAGAGCTTTTGACATTCTCTTGTCTTCGCTCTCTTTGGACCGTTTTCTTTTCCGGAATTCAGCAGCGGATGGTCGTTTAGGAGGCATCGTACAGAAGTGATAAATATTTCAGGATACCTAAACAAAACAAAAAGTTCACACTATTTGACGTTTCATTAAAAAGCATTTGTAGTGTGTGAAGACAAAAGGAGGTAACTGACAAAATGGCAATAGTGCAGGAGAGTGGAAAAACATTGTGTAAAATCAAAAAAGCTATAGAAAAAATAAAATTCTGCTTCTGCGAGCTAACGTATCGCACAACCGATACCAAAAAAAGGTGACTGAAAAGATGCACCCAGTTTCGAGTAAATATTTTTCGAAGGTGATCATGTCGAGTTGAAACTTTTATCATCCTGTTTGAGTCGAATTAGGAGATTCATAAAAAGTGAATCACTTATCGAAAAAATAAACTAAAGATGCATCCCTGAAATTTTGAGTGAATGAATACCGGGAAAAAAGTTTGATACAAAAAATCATTTAGTCTCGAGAAAATCTGGTTTTTGTTTTAAAGTTAGAATCTGATGGGTTCTAGAAAGTGTCTTCAAATTGTAAAGAAAATTGAAATTTTTATCTGATTTTAAATGCCAATACTCCCTGAGATAATGGTGCTTTGTGTAAATTAGTTAGAATTTATTTTTAATCATAGAATTTTGAGGCTAGCAAATAATGACATCAATTTCTTTCCCTCATATGGATTTTGCTATTTTCATCTCAGAGATTATTTTAATTCTGTTCGAAGCATAACGGAAAATTCAATGCCCAATATAATCTATGCTTTATTGAGAGGTTAAATTTTTGTGACAGCTAGAACCTCAAAATTCAATGAATACGATAAGATCTAGCAGCACATTTTAATTACTTTGAGAAGAATAGAAGATTTATGAATCTCTAAGGGATCCGAAAGGAATGGTATAAATAGTATAGTAATAATCATGAATATTTGGGTTTTCTGGAATCTTATTTTGCCAAAAAGTCACAAAAAAGAAGGTTACATGTTCCTTTGAGCTTGTTACGCTATCCGATATACAAGGTATTTCAAAGTGACGGTCTGCAATTAAATATAAAGGAGCAGCTACATGTTTCAGAAATCAAAATGGGGACGTAAGCAGGATTGTCAGCAAAAATATATTTCTATTTAAATTAAGAATTTATTAGTTTCATCACGTAATTTATTTGTGCATTTTGCGCCCCCGAGTGGTTGGCGCCCGGGGCGGGGGTACCGACGGCACCGCCCTAGTTACGGCTCTGACTTCTACTACATGTATTGGAAGTTTATTTCCGAAACGTAAGGGCTACAATACATAATGCTATAGTTTCCAAATGCCAGAATTGGTATGGTACCTCACATGTATTGGAATTTTGCAATACAAGTCCAGTAACCAGTTACACTTCTGTATCATACTTGCGGCTGCATATCACGACATCTGTTCAAGCGAAAATATAAAAAAAAAAATTATTTCTCAGAACACTTGTTCCCTAGAAAATAAAAAAAAATCGGACTTAGCCAAAACTTTTGTTATTGACATCACAGAATTTACAGAATTCACAGAATTCATATAAGGTCCGGAATTCACGGAATTCGTGGAATTATCGGAACTCATGACATTCACGGAATTGACGGAATTCGAGGGATTCATAGTATGAACCTAAATGCAAGGAATTCACGAGATTCAATGAATTCATGAAATTCCCAGAATTTAAGGAACTTACCGAATTTATGGAATTCAGGAATCCGTAGAATTCACAGGAATTAAGGCGTTTACGGAATGTAAAGAATTCACGCAACTCAAGGAATTAATGAATTTCAATAAATGGATGGAATTCATGAACTTCGCGGAATTCTTGGAATTCAAGAAACTCATCATTGCATTTACGGAATTCATGAACTTCGCGCATTTGATGAATTTCTGTGAATTCCATTCATTTCATGATAACCTTGAATTTCATGAATTCTGCGAATTCTGTCACTTATGTGAATTTCATGTATTCTGTGAATTCCATATATTTCGTGATTTCCTTGAATTCTATTAATTCCGTAATTTTCTTATGCACAATTTTCTTCTTACAAATGTTTTAATACATGTATTAGAATGGTTGATGGTGACTTTATGACGTACGACACTTATACATGTATTGCAATTTCGTTACTCCAAAACCATGTTTATAATTTTACCTTACGCTTGTATTGTAGAAGTATTGTAGACGTGTTGTAGAATTCCAAAATTTTTTAACAGTGTAGCTAATTAACAATGATATCATTAATGATGATGAATGATATCAATGATATCATTCGGGGGGGGGGGGCAGTATAATGCATGTGTTAAATCTTCAATAGTGATATGCAATTTAAAGTTGCGGACATGGATTCATTCGTCTTCAAATGCGCTCATATGCGCCATAAATTTTTTTTGAAAATCTTGCTAGGCGCTAGACCCCCTCCCCCCGTGAACCTGATATAGCTTCTACGGTTTTGTGGTGCAACATTTTTTATCGGTGGCGCATGTGAGCGCATTTGGGGCGCAATTCAGTGGGCTTTAGAAATCCCGAA
>NC_046662.1:89625709-89626820 GCF_010883055.1 Belonocnema kinseyi
TAACTGCCCTCCTGGCATGGCTTCCTGTGATTTCTGACTGTTTTCCAATTGCCCAAAAGGAAACCAATTCTCTCCAAACCAATCAACCAATCAAATCATTGTTTGTGTTTTGAAAAAAGTTTAAAGGTGCAAACATTTTTAACGGGCATAATTTTCTTTTATATTGGGCATATTTAAAAATAATATTATTTGCTCTTAACTTTGATTGTTAAGAGTAGAAAGGGTCCCACTGTATCGAGGCCCGTGAAGAAGGAATGAAAAAACTGTAATTTAACCAAATTTTTCTATAAAATCAGTTCCACAAAAAGTTCCTGTCCTAATTTGTCGACGCTTTACGCCAAAAATTGTTTTGAAAAAGTAGGCACTTATTTTTAAACACAGTGTTTTCGAAAATGTTTGACCTAGATAATCAAATTTTTCCGTTTGATTCAAATGTAGGATTTCTCATTGTTTCAAAATACACAGAATATATTTTTAAATTACAACATACACTTGTCCCTGTTCACTGAGTGCGAAAATCGCCATACGTGTTGCACAAATGTTCAACAGGAAATCGATATTTTCAAAATATATCTTGATATATTTTATGATGGCATATTGAATATAGTAAATGGAGGGCCACGTCAGAGCTCTCCATAATATTTTATTTATAAATATTTTGAATATTATATTTCAATAATTTTAAACAATTCAATGTATCCTCTATCAGGATGCAAATATATTTGCTAATTAATCATAATGTGGAAGCGAGATCGAATTTACAGCTAGTTTTTATATTTGGAACCAAAAAATGTTTTTACTAAATATGGTACAGAAAAAATCAAAAAGTAGCTTTTGCACGTTTTTGCAAGAACAATTTCAAATGAGCAATTGTGCCTTTAATGCTTTTTCCATAGCTCGTATACTTATATTTTTTCGAAAATACAAAACATTTTATTTGCAGAAAAACTGTAATTATTTGATTAATTTTTTATCTGAAATATTTTGTTTCGATTTCGAAATAATGAGAAGCTTCTGATCAGAATCCCCGAACTAAAAAGAATAACTTAATTACCTTAATTATTTTAAAGAATAACCGATGTTCCAACAACATTCTTAAATCGTCTTATTG
>NC_046662.1:89626920-89635859 GCF_010883055.1 Belonocnema kinseyi
GAACTGCTGACTCCCACAATTTCTCATGGGAGTAGGGCGAGAACGGTTGCGACATTATATATATTCCAATTGGAAACGAGTTAGACGCCCCTCAATATTGACTGAAAGCGGGAGTTTGGTGTATTATATTTATATACTGTAATGTAGTTAGCAGTAGTATTAGTTTGAGAGTGACCACATACGGTGCAATGGCCCTTATCCGAATAAAACCGAGCCAAGCATTGCTTAACTTTGATGATCGTAGGAGAACCCAAAAATAATTGCATATTTCCAAGAGGACAAGAAATATTCCAGAATAATATATTTGAAAGATTTTTAAATTGAATAAGTTACAGTAAGCCAGTACGGTAAATAGAAAACTAAAGAAAAAACTGAGGATACGAAATATGTTGCAGGTAATTGGTCATGCCAGACAAATGCGAGGTGGTCATAATATTGGTGAATAACAGTTTGGAAAGTATTACATACGTGCCAAATTCAAGCTGAAACATTTACTTTAAAGATAACAATGCCATCACAATAATTATTACATTAGCCATCTATCCTCTATTTTATACTTTTATAACACATTGAAATTTTATTCAGATACAGTATACACCTAACACTCGGTTTCGTTCCAGTGTCGGGGGTTGCCTTCAAATATCCATGGAACTGAAGTGGGGGAATCGAAACGTAAACAGTCAGAGGAGCTGTACCGTTTCCAATTGGAATATACATATAATGTTGTGCACTGCGCCCCTTACAATGCGACAGTCGCACTCGCTCTCGCCCTGCTCCTCTGAAAACGGAATGGCCAGCACTTTTAGGAATGCCTAAACCACGGGAAACTGACCCGAGAGTTGGGTTTATTTAAAAACATTTTTTCACATATAAAGTGAATATTTTTCAATATATTATACAAATTGTACGAAATACAAACTGTGTCGTATTTAACATGCAAACATAACGGCTATTTTATAAGACCGTTTTGAATGTTTTAAAGACGAGAGTTTGACGAATCGAAGGGACTAATGAAAAATATTTAGAGCAATTTAATTGTTTAAAAAATGATAATCGATCAGGGGACAAAATCTTCATCGTCATATCGGAAAAAACATTTTGCAATTTTTTAATTCAAAAATAATAAGTAACTAGTAAAAGTCCGTACTGATATGCTACTCGTAATGGTTTCCTCCATAGTCCTATACTATTTCAAATTGGACTTTAAACTAGAATGCAACTAATGGAATGGTCTATGCTCATTTGCTGCAGTTTGAAAAAATAAAATATTAATTTTTAGCGAATTCATAAATTCATTTAGAGTGCAGTTTATTCCAGATATATTCGAGGATCGTGGAATATTTTGACCCCTTTTTGAAGGTCTCCACACGTTTCTTCTTTGCTGATCATGAAATCAAATCACGAATGCCAAAGATCGTCTGCTGTTTGATTTGATTGCAATTTATTTAAATGTTTGAACATCTTTTACGTTGCTGGCCTACAGAGAGTCATTTTGAACGATGACGAACGACAGCTTGAAAACGTTCCCGTGAGCAAACATCACGAAAAGACCCCGGCGTTCCAGGTGCTCCGACTGTTTCAACATAATAATTAGTCATCCGGTGAATCGAACAGACAAGAGAAAAAGGGAGAGAAGAATGCCTGTTGGAAAATCGAGGAGAGCCGCTGACGAAAGGTCAGTCCCGAATATTTACAAATTTTGGTCCCTTTTTTATTCTACATTTGTCAATTTTAACTACTATTTATTAATTTTTGGCCTAATGATTTGGAGTATTATATTTAGGTCCTATTATTTTGGACCTTAGGGTATTGGGAGTTCTGATTTTTGACCTTAAGCTTTGATCTATATGCAAATAACAGATACAAATTTTAAACCTTGGGGTATGGGAATTATGATTTTTGGCCTTAAGCTTTGCCCTAAATTCAAATAACAGATACAAATTCAAAGAAATGTTTAGACAACAGATACGAGTTTAGATAAATGTTTAGAAAACATATATAAAACTTCCCACAACTGTTTGGAGAACAAGTAACACTCGAGATACATGTTCACATAAAAATAAAAGTTTCTGAAATCAAAAATGCTACACAGATTACAGGACAAACACATGTTAGGTTCAACTGTTAACATTCTCAATCGTGAAAACATTCAGTTTAAAGAGTATAATTCTGAAATCTTTTACTTTAAAAATGCTCCATTTTGTGTATTTATTTGTAAGCGTAAATTTTCAATTTAGATCATTAAAAAAGGCCCTTTTTTGTTTTTATCTTTTTTATTGAGTTGAAGAGAAACCTTTTATATTTTAGTTTTTTTAAATTCGAATAAGGAAATTGTTTGTTTTTAAAATTTGCGTTCAATTTTTAAAAAAATTTGTTTAAACAATTGAAATTTGTTCAAAAAGTCATGGGAAATATTCAAATTGTTCATTAGTAATTATTTGTATGCAGAAGACGACGGAAATTGCTAAAAAAGAACAATAATACGTAAAAATGTAGTGTTTTTATTTTTGTGTCATATTTGGGGCGCTGCGGAGATGCTGGAGGTAGGTTGGAAATAAAAGTTATTAGTATGCTTTTATTTCATACACTCTCCTCTTCAATCCCTAAAAAAGTGTGGCATTTTTCGATGAAACTCTGGAACATGAGATCAATTTTTTAAAAATTCAAAATTTCCCCATGTTAATTAAATGGGATTTTGAAGTGCCCGGTGGCACGTATTAATATTCGAATTTCGAAAAAAGAAAAATTAAGATTTTCTTTCTCCGAAAATGGAAACTTCCAGGGGGGTGTCTTGCCCTGTAGCTCGAAAAGCGTTTTTTGGACCACCTTAAGGAACATGTTCTAATTTTTAAATGTTTATTAAGATGAGTTGAAAGGGAATATTGTTTTTAATTTATAGCATTTAGAATATCGTGGATTTGTTTGTTTGTAATGTTTTTAAGCTTCATTTGTAAAAGCTGAAAATTGAAAACAGATCTGTTTGAAAATGTTCTGTTGTAAGAGTTCGAATTTTTTTATTTCAATGACCTTTGTAAATTTTTTCGAAATCCCTTAAAATAAGTAATTGCGATTAAAAAAATACCTTATGGTGAAGATAAATTGGGGCTTATGGTTGAAAGTAGAGCCCAGAATGCAAGTTGCATGTACTTTTGGCTCGCTATCATCGTTCTCACGCTCAGAGAATTTTGAGTTCCCTTTATCGCAACGTGGGCGTTGTAATTGCAGAAGAACCTGGGGCCACTGGATCCTGGACCCCGGAGCCTTTTAGTCCTCGTCACACAAGGATGATTTCGAATTCACTCTTATCATTTGTATTGCTGGGCAACAAGCTGCCGACTAATGGTCTCACTACGACACTTAAGTTTTATCTACCTGGTATATTACCACAAAGTTGAATCTTTATATTGCCTCAGTTTCATTTTTCAATTACGATTATTATCATCCATAATATTATCTTTATAGGAACACTGTCGCCAGTTAAATGTATCTATATCTCCTATACAAAAAGAATACATTTTTTAAAGCACACTTCCATAGGGGCCGTTAAAAAATTACGCGCTATTTTCAACACTTTCTCCACCCCTCCCCTTCTTTGTCAGAGACGAACCCACAGGGTGACGTCACAAATACAAACTCCCTCCCACCTTCTATGCTAATTTTTTTTTCTTGATTTCATTTGATAAGCGCATATAATAAAACACACAAAATACATACATAATAATATTTTGACATATTTCACAGCACAAAATGCCCTCAAAACAGGGGAAATAGGACCATTTAGCACGAAAATAGGGGAATAATATGAGAACAATTTTTTTGAATTAAATTAATGTATATCCCATGTAGAAATTATGACCGGGTTCGGGCCGGATTCCGGCAGGGTTGCCCTGCTTGTATCCGGAATCTGGTCAGGCTGTCCGGTCGAATTCTGGTTGGTTTTGTCACGCTGCGCTGGTCGGATCCCGGCCGGGTTACCCGATCGGATCCCGGATACAAATAGGGTAACCTGGTCGGAATTCGACCGGTTTTTGACTGTGCTCCTCGATCGGATTTTACTGGAGCCTTTTTACCACAGCGAATATATTCTACCAACTGGTAGATATAAGAATCTTTTTCATCATTTATTTCCACCTGTAAAAAGATGTTGGAATTTCAATTTAAGTACTGCATTCATAATAATAAATATATTAACTATAAACATTGATTCAATGTAAGTACTAAAATATAGGTTAAGATTCTTAAGTTTCTGTAAGAAATTGAATTGTAAGAAATTAAAGTTAAATTGCATAACAAATTTACCTTAAGCGTAACTTAGTTTGCATAGGTTTTTTTACAAGAGATGAAAAAAATTTCAGGGGTTTCACGTGACATCCTAACCTATGAAACCGGTTGAGAAAATTGATTTAACATTAACGTTGAAGTATATTAATAATGCTTACTTATGAACAAAATAATTCACTTACCATTATAAATAATCCGCTTGCTCCAAAAAATTGGATACAATTTTATGAAATTTAACAAATTTCTTAACGGATAACCTGGCGTCCACCGACGTTTTACTAAGTTTTTAGCATTAAACACTCCGGAAGTCGCCGAATCGTTATTACGTTCAAGCATGATAACGTAATTCCAAACCTTGTTCGGAAAAAGTTAGTTCTCTTCTTATTACGTTTTTTTCTTATTCAAGATAATATATAAATATATAAAAAATAAGCAAAAGTCGTATCACAAAAAAATAAGTATACTTTCACTGGGAACTATGTTTGAAAATAAAAAAAAAGTTAGTCAACGATTTCGCAGTCACGGCAAGTCTGGGAACCGCAGAACCAAAAGTGGGAAACCATATAATTAATATTAGTTTAATTTTTCTTTCATAATTGATAAAAAAAACACCTAAAACACAAAAAATTGGTCTTTCGCCTGTCAGATACTTACAAACGACCCACTTACGGCAGTCGTTTGTGGATATTTCATAAGATGTTTTTAAGGTTATGATACTTCTATTATGCACCATTTTTGGCCCGAATGGGTCCCGGTGGGAACTCGGTCAGATGCCGGCCGGGCAATTAACAAAATAGTATCCCGGTTTGACCCGGTCAGATTCTGGCCAGAAACCTTCTTCTGGTCGGGTCAAACCGGGCTATTTCTACACGGCATATACTATATTGAATTTAATATGAAACTTTTAAGATTTCAAGTTCAAAAATATTGCGTTTTCAAAAAAATAGTCGATTTTTCACCCAAAAAAGATGAATTTTCAATTCAAAAGAATGTATTTTTAAGAAAGCAGTTAAGTTTTTGAACGATTTGTTACAAGAAATTTGAATCTTCATTAAAGAAAAATTGATTTTTAACCAAGAACTTTTCTACCAAAAAAGATGAATTTCCAAATCTGAAGTACGAATTTTTAACAAAGCAGTTCAGGTTTCGAACAAAGAAGATCACGACAAAATAGATGAATTTTCAAGAAAATCATTACATTTTGAGTCAAATAATTAAATTTTCAACTAAATAGTTCAACTTATAACTAAATTATTAAATTTTCAACTTGAAGCCAAATGTTTAAGAACAAAAATGAACTTTTAACAATGAAGTTCTGATATGGTTGTTATGGCAGACTCAATCGAAGACTTGCAAAGAATGTTGAATGAACTGAATGCGAGCGTGAAGAGCATGGACCTCAAAATTCACGCAAATAAAACAAAAAGTATGGTGTCCGAAGGAAAGAGTGAGAAAACAATATGCGACATTATATTAAATAATGAGAGAATTGAACAAGTTGATAAGTTCGTATCGCTTGGTAGCTTATTTAAAAGAAACGGGATAGATGAGGAGTTAGATACACGGATAAAACGAAGGTAAGAAGGTGATTGGTAGAGCATGGCCCCTTGTCAGAAGTAAAAATATATCAAAGGAAGCTAAAATGGCAATACATAATTCTCTATTTGCACCGAAAGTACTATACGATAGTTAGACATGGACCTATCAAGAAAAAGATAAGAGTAAAATTAATGCAATTGAGATGAGATTCTTGCGTATAATATACGGGAAAACTCTGATGGACAAAGTGAGTAACAAGATAATTCTCATGGAATGTGGTGCAGAAGAGACGCTTGTACATATGGGAAAGAAATCGGTTAAGATGGTACGGACATGTTGAGAGAATGCCAAATGAACGACTAACGAAACAAGTGTATCAAGCTAAAGTAAATGTCAGTGTGCCCAGAGGCAGACCGCGGATAGAATGGTTATAGAATGTGTGAATGAGACCCTAGTTAGAAGAGACATGAGAAGCTACAAAAACAAAAAAGCCTGCATGAAAAAATGCATTGGCGTAAAAGAAGCTAGAGAAGTAGGCCAGGACGGAAAAGTATGGCGGCAAATAGTTAATAAAAAGAGTGACAGTAGAGTGAATAATGCCTGAAACAAAATACCTGGGATAGCAATGGACCCAAGTGGGGAACCTCACATGACGACTTTGTGAGGATCTTGAATTAGGGCGATTGCTAGAGAGATTGATGAGTAACCTGGGCCAGCGCAATATTGCGGAGCGAACGTATTATTTAAATAAATAACACGAGAATTCTGGATCAATCTAAAAATTGTATATCCCTTCCTCACATTACTCCTTTCCCTACCGAGTGAGTGAGAATAATAAAGTTCAACGGCCAACCAAATGGGTGAATTTTCAATAAAAAACATGAATTTTCAAAGAAAAATAAAATAGTTGATATTTCAACAAAAAAAGATTTAATTAAAAATGAAAAAACACATTTTCTATAAAAAGTTAATTTTTTAACAAAAAATGGAACAGTCAAATTTTCAGTTGAAAAAATTCATTTTTAACAAATAAAAAACTAATTTTCAAAAAAATAGTTTAATTTTCAATAGAAGAGATTCTATAAAAAAATACGACTTTATAAAAAAATACATTAATTTTCATCCCAATTGTTAAATTATCAACTAGTTAAAAGCGATCAATTTTGTATAACGATCATAGAATCTTGAAATTTTCAGTTAAGAAAATAATTTATAAGAAAAAAAAAACTAATTTTAAACAAAATAAATTAATTTTCAACCAATAAAATTACTTTTTCACCAAACAGTTAAAATTTCAGACAAAAACATAATAGTTAAATTTTTTTTAAAAGACTAATTTTCATCAACAAAAAAAACAATCTTTGAAAAAAATAGTTTAATCTTCAAGGAATAAAATAATTTTACAACAAAGTAGTTCAGCTTTCAACAAACTAGTTGAATTGTCAAACAAAAAATATAAATTTGCTATGAAAAATGTAATAGAAGAATATTCAACTAAAAATAATCAATTTCCAGCCAAAAATGTTTTAGTTAAAATTTGAGGTAGGAAAATTAATTGTCAACCAAATATAATTAATTTATAATATAATAAAAAATATAAGCTTAGAATGAACTAAATTTAAACGAAAATTATTCGGATTTTTTTTGGGTTCTATTAGTTCAGTTCGCGTTCAAGGGAAAAAACAAGAAAAGGATAAAGTTTCTAGAAACCAGGGAGAAATGAAGAATTCTATGAAAAAGGAAAAAAGAGAGGATATTCTTTTTTTCAATCATTTCAAAAAAATGTTATTCACATTTGTATTTTCTATGTTTGATATAAAATACTGAGATAATCTCTTCATATTCGTATATCGGAGAAATTATCAAAATTACCCAAATATAATAACACAGTTAGCAGAAAATAAGTTCTTTTGAAACAAAAGATCGATGCCGTTCGAAAACACGAAGGACCGATTATTTCTCGGATATTTTAAAACTTTAACATGAAATGGATCGATCAGGACCCTTTTTCTACAAGCGTCATGTAATCATGCGCATTTTGAGAAGAATTTGGAGGTGACCAGGTAACATGGGGCAAATAATAACGCAACATTAGAAAATAAAAGAACGTCAAGGAAAACGAGATTGCCTGGGGCAACATCTTCGAAATCGGGCCTAAGTGTACGGCAGAGCCGCAGCAGTAATTTATTTTCGAGGGCTCTTCTTCGGCTCTTCAGAAACTGCGCATCTCATGCAGTGATGGACCAATTTTCTCTAGAACCCTGATTTGTAAATTTCCAAGAGGCCCCCCACGATGGTGTTCTCCTTTTTCATCACATCCTCTATTCAATTTCTTTTCTTGAAGAATTAAATGTTTTACTTGATAAAATATGTTTTTATTCCATCTTTAAAAATTCAAACGTTTTCTATTTTATAGCAAAGTTGAAACTTTTTCAGTTACGTAAAAGTCCTATACGAAATTCTTTTTATGAAGGGATGGATTACTTATATTTGAAGGATATGGTAACCAATTACACATGTATTTAGTGTTAAAAAAGGCATTTAATAAAAAATGTATCCGGCACCCCTAAAGAAATATTTTTAGGGTAGAATGCTTCTTATCTTATATTTGCTAAACAAGAGTGGTAAATAATATATGAATCCCCATTCAATTAAAGTTTATATCAATCAACTAAATTCATATCAGGGAACTGAAGGAAGCTAATAATTATTATAGAAAACTTCATTTTTTGTGAATATTTTTTTCCAAATTTTGAGGGAAAACTTTTAAAAAATGTAATAAAATAGCTGAAATTTTTTTTAGATGTTTATAAATTTTTGAATTTAAATATTATTTGTAAAATCTGCTCGCTGAGCGGATCCATTCTCCTTTGATATTTTTAATGTTATTTTTTACGATAAAAAAAACTGTGCGTCTTATTTAAAAAATTGTTTGTGAAACGATTTGCACAATTTACTTCAAAAATGATCACTAAATACGCCGGACCGTTAGTACCAGGTGTATACATATGAAACCAGTATTGCCGTTTAGCGGCCAGTAGGCACACTTGTAGGCACTGTCGGAACTTACCATTTGTGCTAATTGGCGTATTGTCATCTGTCAACAATATCCAATACCA
>NC_046662.1:89635959-89639504 GCF_010883055.1 Belonocnema kinseyi
GCGCATACTTTGAATAAAATATTTGTTATCATTCTCTTGAAATAAATGTGTTTTTTTCTTGAAAAAATACCGGTTTCATATGTATACACCTGGTATATCATAGACATAAACAAATATCCTAAGAAGAGAAGCCATTGGGATTCGAACCAGTTGCAAATTATTTTAATAATAATCCTTATTGGTCGGTTTTAAATATCTAAAGATGGGTCTGATGCTGTATATGATAATTATCAAAATTCTTTAAAATTATAAATTTAATAAATAAATACTTTTTATTCTTCTATTCTTCAGAAGACTATTCTATTTGTGATTACTTTGATTAATGTTATACCGAATCCATTTCAAATCAGACAGGTATTGGCGAAAAATATATTGTACTTAGTGAAAATCAGGCGACACGCATTTTTCCGATTATAGCACAAACAATTCTACGACGTATTTGAATTTTTAAGTTTGTTTTTCAAAAAAATCACCAATTGTGGCAGATTGGAGATTTGACAACATTCTATGAATAAAGTTTGCTAATTTAAAAAAATTCTATTCAAAAAATGCCATTGAAAAGTTGTATTAAATGAATTTACGGATAAAACACGTACCCGAGCACGTACCTATGGTTACGTTTCGAGACCAGTCTATAAAGAGTCTGTAAGGAGTCTATAGTCTCATCATCAGACCTTGGTTAAACTTTGAAATACGGAGGAAGAAAAATCTAATTGATGTACAGAAGACACATTAGGAAAATCCAGTGTGAGGGCTCATATTTATTTTAAGATTTCTTAAAGAAATCGTGATTAACTATGCAATGAATGTGGAGTTAAAAATTAACTGTTGTAAATATTTTCGTGAAAATTAAAAATTTGAACTGAAAAAGTTGTATAACAAAATGTTTTTTTAAAGTGGAAGGGAAGAGTGATCTCCACTTTCATCTTGTTCTGTATAAGTACTTAATGTGCTCATATAATCAGTCCTCATAGAGCAAGATCACTCTCCCTTCCACTTTAACAAAAGATTTTATAATACAACTTTTTCAGTTCAAATTTTTCATTTTCAGGAAAATATTTACATACATTGATTTTTTACTCCACATTTATTACATAATTAAGAACGATCTTTTTAAGAAATCTTAAAATAAATATGAGCACTCACAGTGGATTTTCTCAATTTGTCTTCTATACATCAATTAGTTTTTTTTCCTCCGAAGTTGAAATTTTAATCAAGGTCTGATGATGAGACTAGACTGGGCTCGAAATGTAAACATAATTTTTTTATCCGGAAATTAATTTAATTCAACTTTTCAATGTTCTGGAAGTTTTCGAAGTATGATTTAATTTTCCATATTCGTTGGTTTCTCCCAGACGTAAAAGAAAATAAGACAACATACCATCTCTCATATAGTCTTTTTACTGATTCTTTTATAGCTTGCATCGTTCGCGATAAAAAATCCAAAGTTCAATTTTTTGAGAAAAATAATTCTAGTGGTCACAACAATAATTTGGCCTACATAAGTTGTACACACTGTCTTATGTATACGAGGTGTGTTCAAAAAATAAGATGACTTTATGGTTTTTTCGAAAAGTATTCATTTATTCCTCAATATTTATGTTGTCCCCTTTAAAGTAATCCCCCGCAGATATAATACACTTGTGCCAACGCTTTTTCCAATCATCGAAGCACTTCTGATAATCATTTTGTGGTATAGCCTTGAGTTCTTTCAGCGATGCAGTTTTTATCTCCTTAATCGTTGAAAATCGATGTCCTTTCATGGGTCTCTTCAGTTTCGGGAAAAGAAAAAGGTCACTGTGGACCAAATCCGGTGAATATGGAGGCTGAGGCATGACTGTGGTGCTGTTTTTGGTCAGAAAATCTTTCATAAGCAACGATGAATGAACAGGTGCATTATCGTGCAAAAGCCACGAATTGTTTTTCCAAAGTTCCGGACGTTTTTTGCGTATCGCCTCTCGCAAACGGCGCATAACTTGAAGGTAATACTCCTTATTGACCGTACGACCTTGTGGTAAGAATTCCTGATGCACTACGCCAAGGTAATCAAAGAAGACAGCTAGCGAAACCTTCACATTTGACCGAACTTGACGTGCTTTTTTCGGTCTTGGAGACTCAGGATGCTTCCACTGAGACGATTGGGCTTTAGTTTCGACGTCATAACCATACAATCACGATTCATCCCCAGTTATAACCTTTTTCAGAAAATCAGGATCATTATTGACTTCATCCAACATCTCCTGAGCGATGGTCATGCGATGGATCTTTTGATCAAAATTAAGCAGTTTTGGAACAAGTTTCGCTGACACACGTCTCATGCCCAAAACGTCCGAAAAGATAGCATGGCATGAGCCAACCGATATGCCAACATCTTCAGCAACTTCTCTGATGGTAATTCGGGGATTTTTCAACACCATTTCTTCCACTGCTTGAAAGTTTTCATCTGTTGTTGACGTGCTGGGACGTCCAGGGCGAGGTTCGCCTTCGACATCCTCTCGGCCTTCTTGGAACAGCTTGTACCACTTATACACATTTTTATTACTCAGAGTACTCACCGAATGCAACTGTCAACATTTCAAGAGTTTTAGAGCACTGGATTCCATTTTTCACACAAAATTTAATGCAAACTCTTTGCTCCATTTTTTTCGAAAGAAGAAAATCGCCGAGCACACCAAACCCTTCTAACCCTTTACGCCTCTGCCAGAAAAACAACACGAGCTATATAGTCGAAACTGTGAACATATGATCGTGACGAGTGTACCAACACAAGAAAACAAAAAATTTAAAACTTGAATGTACGTAGCCCGCGAAAATTGAAAAGTCACCTTACTTTTTGAACACACTTCGTATAAACACGAATCCTTTTGGGTACTGTACTGCAATTTTTCAATTACTATAGTCATTTAAATACTAATTTTTAGTGCCAAATGTACCTATTAAAATTGATTTGGTACCGTTTTAAGAAAGTTTGTTATTATTCGTTATTTTGAGCTTCATTGAGAATGCAATGAGAGATTTTGGATTTTCTTTTCTTCTAATAAACATAATTCAAATTTATGATTTTTATGAATGGTTCGAAATGGTTGAAGTTTTTAACTGTTTCGTCTACGGAAATATACTCTATTTAATGAAACTGATCCCGGATTTAAAATTCTTCGCAAATGAAAGCTTGAAATTGGCAAAAGCTGGAGTTTGAATCAACTTCAAAGGGAATCTGTTCTAAACACTTGCCTATTCATCTACAAACATTGTAAAATACACAGAAAGCAATCACCTTGCCTGTGTTAATATCCGGTGGCTGCTGCTGATATTTACATTCAGATTTCAGACCTTTCCAGTTGCAAGTTGTCAGTTGCCAGTTTAAGCATCGTGCTCGAGGACCTCCCTTTGTTTGAGGAAACGGTTTTGACTGACGGCGATGAATAGACAATAGACGCAGGAGTCGCATTGTGGGAATCCAAACATAAAAAGCGGGACGAACCAATACGCCACTATGTTACACTCCTCGAGGTGTACCATAATGTGAGTTACTAATTGCAAAGGTA
>NC_046662.1:89639604-89646904 GCF_010883055.1 Belonocnema kinseyi
TACTCAGACGCTGATTGTTCAGCTTTATGCGAGGCTTTATGAACACTTTGCGTTCCTTTGTATCAACGTAATTTATAGAGATCATAAAAATTGTTTCTTTTATGATGGCGTTTATTGATTTTTGTCATTGCAGCTAATAAAAAATATGTATGAAGGGGTTTTTTTTTGAAAATTTTAACTATACGTACAAATATTGTTTAATTTTAAACTATTTAACTTAAAGTTCAGCTTTTAAATTCTTTTGTCCTGTTTTAATAATTTTTCATTTATTTATTTTCACTTTTAACCAGGAGCATTCAAATTTTAAAATTGGTTCCCTACGATAAATTTCGTGGTAGCGAAACACCGACAAATAGAGAAACAAGATAAGAAGAAGCCTTATCTGGAATAATCTTGTATTCTGGACCGTTTTTTTTTTATATCCGGGATAATTCTCACCCAATTACAAAAAAAAACTATTTTGTTAGGTTAAAAAAACTGAATACGTCCTTTTGCGATTAATTATTATTAGTTTTTATTTCAAACCCCTTGAGCCCCATATTCATAGTGCTCCAAAATCTCCCAATGCAAGTGCAATAAGAATTTTGCGGCAAACATTGCCGCAATTATCGATATTTTGAATATTTTGTAGGGTGAAAAAAGTAAAATTATTATATTGTCTTTGTTTCTTAATAATTCTATTTTAAGGTTGCAAAACCATAGTTTTTGTTAAAAAAATAACACTCTAGATTGAAAATTTAACTATTAGGTTTTAAATTAATTGACTTACTTTTTCGAAAATTCTTCTTTTTTGGTAGACAATCAATTTTTTTCTTATTATAAATTCAACTGCTTAATTTAAAATTAATATGTTTAAGCTGCGATATCAAATGTTTTGTTAAAAATTGGTCATTTTTTAAATATATTCAGCTACTTTCTATTTGAAATTAAAGTCTTTCTTTGTTAAAATATCTACTAATACATTTTTTGTTCAAAAGTTAATCTTCTTAGGTTGAAAAATCAACTCCTTGGTTTTAAGTTGAAATACTTTCTTAAAAATCCATTTTTTGTTGTTGTTGAAAATTGACTTTTTTGTGGAAAGTTGATCTTTTTGTCTCGAAACTTCAACAATTTGGTAAAAAACTCAACTTTTTTCTAGAGAATTAATTAATGTAATTAAAATTAATTTTTTGTTAATGAAAATATATATCTGTTCTATTTTTAGTTAGAAAAGAATGTTTTTAGTTTCAAGATTTGATTATTTATTTGAAAATTTATGTAATTTGTTAAAAATTCGTGTTTTTTGCGTAGAAAATTAATCTTTTACTTTGAAAGATCATCTTTTTGGTTAAAAGATCTAATATTTGCTGTAAAATTAAACTACCTTTTTGGATTGAAAATTCAATATAATAGCCATTCAAAGGCAACCCCGATACTTGACTGAAAGCCATGTTGTATAATGTATTATTGTATGGTATGGCTTTTTTAAATTTATTTTAACAATGAGTATAAGGTACCACAGAAATAACAGAAGATAAACTTTACATCGATTTCTGATGAAAGATTCGCTGCAACAAAAAATAACTTTACAAGATAAACTTTTACGAAATATCGGTGTACAAAAATATTTATTAATATATTTTATCATGAATATTTTTCCCAAATTACTTTTCTAACTTTGATTGAAGAAATTCATTTGTAAGTGTCTAGGAATGCCCCTTCTCAACGAAGGTGCAGACTGTAGGTCTCGGGACCGTGAAGGTGCGTGAGTTAGTACTTGCAGATAATAAGGTTGTTATAGCAGAGTCAATCGAAGGCTTGCAAAGAATGTTGCGAACAGACTGTATACAAGCATGAAGAACATGGGACTTAAAATTAACATCAATAAAACAAAATTATGGTGTTTGAAGGAAAGAGTGAGGAAGCAGTATGCAACATTGCTTTAGAGTCTTAGACAATGAGAGAATAGAACAAGTTAATAAGTGTGTGTATCTTGGTAGTTTATTTACTGTTGGCGGAAAGATTAATCGAAAGATAGCCAGACGTATACGAGGCTTAAAGAAGGTTAAAGAAGGTTATCGGAGGTTATCGGAGGTTATCGATTAAAAATTTATATTTTGGGGGAGAAAATTCAACTGCATTATAGAGAATTCGTATTTTTGACTCGAGAATTTAACTATATGTTTAAAAATGCATGTATTTTTTTTATTATATGTATTTTTGTTTTAAATTCGTATTTTTGGTAGATAAATTAATGGCTTTGGTTAAAAATGAAATTTTAAGGTTGAAAAGTAATGTATTTTAGTTAAGGATTCAAGTATTTTGTTGAAAAATGAATTTTTTTGTTTAAATTCAATTGTTTATGATTTAAAATAAACCACATATTTGGTTAAAATCTCAACCAAGCATTACATTTTTTTAATGAATGCTTTAGGTTGAAAAATCAACTCCTTGGTTGAAAATTGAACGACTTTCTTAAAATTAATTTTTTTTGTTTAAAATGTATCTTTTTTTGTTTAAAATTTCAACTATTTGGTTGAAAATTCATCTTTTTCATTATAAATTCGAAAATTTTGTTGAAAATTTTTTACGGTTGAAGATTCTTGTTTAAAAATACAGCTGTTTTATTGAAAATGAATCTGTTTTTGTTGAGGATCCAGATATTTTTATGAAAATTCGTGCTCTTTTACGTTCAATTGATGGTTTCAAAATGCAACTGCCCGGTTTTAAGTTGAACTACTTTATTAATTCATAAAAAACCGTTCGATTTTACAAACTCCTCCTCCCCCAAGTCGTCTTACATTATTTTTGGACGATCCATCGTAAATTCAAGTAACAATAACAAAAGACGGATAAAATTACGGAAGATATGGAGGAGGTCAAAACTTAAGCGAAGGGATGTACGTGGTTCAAAAGTTCAGAAAAATAAAGTACGCGATTTAAAAATAGTTTGTTCCTCAAAATATTGTTTCAAAAATTTTGTTGTTAATTTCATACCTCGCTGATTTTTTTCTGCGAAAGATTACGTCGCGTAATTGAAATTACATGTAAGGATCGCTGTTTCTGGCAGTGAGCCAAGAAAATCAATCACGTCGTTAAATGGACGGCGAGGGACTCGAATTGCTACTCGGAGGCCATAGCTGAATATCTGAGATAACCATCGAAACCTACCTAACTTGCTCGCGAGTTCACGACGAGGATTCTCTATCTCTTTTTCTCTTGGTCCAACATCTTTTACGGTTTCATCGACGATGACCAGGTGCGCGGCAGAAGACAATCTAGTAAGCCGGCATGTAAGCCGAAATGAAATAACAAGCGTAGAAATCGTTGCCTTTTATTCCTGCTTGAAAGAAGCCAACGTTTTGACAGCATTAACAGTATTGAATAATCTATTGAAAGAATATACAGTTCAAACCTGTCAATTAATCTGAAACTTAAGGAATATAACAAGGTATAAAAAATATTTGAAATGAAGGAAGAATATCGAGTATTTACTTTTATTGAACTATTAAATTGTTAATATTTATTAGGATCTTTTCTTTCTGGTGTATTTAAATTGTTTCGTTCCTGTATTTTAACCTTGAATATAATTTAAAGTTGGAATTAAAAAATTCCTCTAATGTTATTTTAGTGTAATTGTTTTTTATTGACAATTATTTAGGCAATCTAGTAATTAAAGCAGTATCTGAAAGTATAATTAAATGTACAAAAAATGATTTCACTTCATTTATAATTATTCAAGTATTATTTTTCATTTTCCTATAATAATAGTATAGTAGTAGCTATAGTCATAATAGCATTATTATTAATTATAATTCACGGAATAATAATACATAAATAAATAAATAAGGGGTTATCCAGAAAATAGTTCAGGTTTTTATCTGAAATTTTCAAACCCCTCTCCCCCTATATAAGATACCGTAGATTTTCTGTCCCCACTCCTCCACCAAATCTTGCTAATATGTAATATTTCAGGCGGAAATATCATGTATAGCATATTAATTTGTTTTTATACATTTTTTGTATAAAACAAATGATTATTATATATACAACTTCACACTATATATAAGCTATATATAATTTTTCCGCCTGGGAAACTTAGGGAATGAAATTAAACATAAAATATATACTCTTAATGAAAATAGTTTTGGAAAATGAAACAAATGATAAAAATTTCTATTTATTTGAACTTCACAGTCGTTCCTATTTTTTCGAGGTTTACTTAAATGTGAAATGAGTGATTAGAACTCAACAAGAAAATCCAAGGATTTTTGGTTGAAAGTTTATTCAGTTTTTTTCTTTGGCTTGAAAATTGTAAATCTGATTGCATTTTTTTCCTTCTTGGCTAAAAAATTTTTCTTGGGTTGAAAATTCAATTATTTATTAGAACATTCGTCTTTTTGGTTAATTTTTTTTCTCTTTTTGTATAAATTTAATCTGTTTTGGTAAAAAATTTAATTGTTTAGTTAAAAATAAGACTGTTTAGGTTGTAAATTAACTTTGTTCTTCAAAATTCCAAGACCATTAAACAATTTGATAACAGGTCCACAAGTTGGAAGAATACTGAACTATTAGGTCGAAAGTTGAACTACTTTGCTAAAAAAAAAACACACACATTTTTATAGTTAAACATTTATCATTTTAGTTAAAAATTAATTTCTTTGGTCCAAAATGTAAACATATCTTATTGAAAATTCGGCTTTTTTTGTCGAAAATGATTGTTTTTCTGAAAATTTAAGTATCACATTTTTTGTAAAAAAATTATCTTTGTTTGTTAATAATTCTATTTTAAGGTTGCAAATGCATAGTTTTTGTTAAAAAAATAACCCTCTTGATTGAAAATTTAACTATTAGGTTGTCAATTAATTGACTTACTTTTTCGAAAATTCTTCTTTTTTGGTAGACAATCAATTTTTTTCTTGTCATAAATTCAACTGCTTAATTTGAAATTAATATGTTTAAGCTGAGATATCAAATGTTTTGTTAAAAATTCGTCATTTTTTCAATATATTCAACTGCTTTCTATTTGAGATTAAAGTCTTTCATTGTTAAAATATCTACTAATACATTTTTTGTTCAAAAGTTAATCTTCTTAGGTTGAAAAATCCATTCCTTGGTTTTAAGTTGAAATACTTTCTTGAAAATCCATTTTTTGTTGTTGTTAAAAATTGACTTTTTTGTGGAAGCTTGATCTTTTTGTCTCGAAACTTCAACAATTTGTAAAATACTCAACTTTTTTCTAGAGAATTAATTAATTTAAATTGAAATTCATTTTTTGTTAATGAAAATATATAGCTGTTCTATTTTTGGTTAGAAAAGAATGTTTTTAGTTTCAAGATTTGATTATTTACTTGAAAATTTATGTAATTTGTTGAAAATTTGTCTTTTTTGCGTAGAAAATTAATCTTTTACTTTGAAAGATCATCTTTTTGGTTAAAAGATCAAATATTTGCTGTAAAATTAAACTGCCTTTTCGGATTGAAAATTCAACATTTTTTATGAATTTTTTTCTTTGTTAAATGTAAAATATTTTTAGGATGAAAATTAAACTCTTGTTGGAATTTTTTCGTTTTGATGTTGATTTGAAAGTTCATATATGATACAAATATCATCTTTTTTGTTCAATTCAACTGTTTTTGATTTAAAATAAAAATATTTTCTTGGTAAAAATATCATCTATTGCATTTTTTGTTGAGACTTCATCTTGTTTGGTCCGAAATTCAACTGCGGAATTTATGCACGCTCCTTTAGATCAGTTTAGACCATTTAAAAGTTGAACATTATAACATCATTAAGTTAAAAAAGAGAGATGTAAAATTAAATATTATCAAATTAGAAAACTTAAAAATTCTATGTCATAATTCCGGTCATAAAAAACAATAAATAATTTCAACATTAATAATGTATATTAAATATTGGGTATAATTTTTTAACTTTTATGAATTACAAGTAAATTATTATTAGTCTCAGGGCGAATTCATTGCAAAACGTGCAGGTTGTGCAATGTGCATGCTTGTGTCAAAAAATCAATTCCCGCGGCGAAATACGTTCGCCGCTGTGTTATTTAATAAAAGTTTTTTTTGACTCGTAAAGTCATAAAAAAAAGTATTTTGACCCTTTTTTCTATGTTACGCTTTTTCGAAATTTTCACTAAAATTTGAAAAAAAAGTCCGCTGTAATATTGTATTTTCTCAAAACAATAAAATTTTCCGAAATTTTTTGTTGACAATTTTTATTTTTTTTTTATTTTGAGACTGATAAGAGCTGTATATCAAAAACAAAAAAAGAAAATTAAAATATGTTTATTGATTAAGATTTTAGATATTATAAAAAAGGTCTAGAAAACTGGTATACTGTGTTGTCAGATTCTGATTATTTTTATTAATAGTTCGAGCGTTATAAGACAGAATATACAAAAAGCTGATATAAACATACCACCTAAAACGGCGGCTCCTATCCGAGTTTGAACGAGTGAACCGCCGCTTAACTACGGTGATCGAATGGGAAGCATTAAAAAATATCACCTGTCCAAATAGATAAATAAGACTAAAAATAAAAAATGTCAAGTTGAAAAATTCACAAATAAACGTTATTTAATTTTGTAAATTATCGGCATGCGCAGATTTTTGCTAAGCTGCCTTCATTTTCCAGTTTTCCTACAATACACAAAACATCGAGTAAAATATTTTAATCTGCAATTGAGAATTTAGAAATATTCTACCTATGCGAGTATTTTTTAAGCCGGAATAGAGTTAACATTGGCTAGCTCGTATACTTTGAACTTCACAAAATAAAAACATAGGAGATTAATTCGAATAAATAATTGAAAATAAAAAGTTGAAACTTTTATAGCTGAACTAAGATTTTTTTATTTGAAGTAATCGAATTTAAACTGCAAATTACACAGGCCAACAATTCTCAGAACCAGAGACCAGACCTACTATACCCGAAGGTTTTTGCTGCGCTGAATCCGAATCTGACCTCAGAAAAATTCCATCACCCTCAGTTTTCGAGATATTCTAACCTAAAAGGGTCAAAAACCCGTTATTTTGATGTGTTCGAGGCCCCGTAACATCGCGAAAATTTTTTTTTCACAAACTGACAGTGGCATCGTAAAGAACTACTCTTTACCTTCAAAATGCGATGCCTAACTTTTTGATAAGATTTTTCATAGCCGAGATATGGCGGATTCAAATATGAAAAATGAATGAATGAATGAAAAGCCCGGTAACTTTCGAGCCCATAACCTGAGACTCCCATAACCCGATTTCCTCTACCCCCAAACCCGGTTACGTGCGTATCATTGAGCTTAAACCCCTAC
>NC_046662.1:89647004-89672075 GCF_010883055.1 Belonocnema kinseyi
TGAGGTCGGATTCGGATTCAGCGCAGCAAAAACCTTCGGGTATACTAGGTCTGGTCTCTGGTTCCGGACCTTTGTCAAATTTTGTCGGCCTGTGTTATTCTTATCAAGCAACCAAAATTAAACTTTTTTAAACATTCAACTTTCCAAAATAAAGCTTAAAAAATGTTGGTTTAAAACATTTAACTCAATCGTTTAATAATGAACAAGTTATATAATGAAATTGCTTAAAATAACGTTATGTCACAACTCAATAATAATAAAGTATCAATTTTAGAAACTATAATTATACAAATTAAATGTCGACATTTATATCATAATTAATTAATTATAACAAAAAGTTTTTGGTAAATATATCATTCACGGCCGAAAATGCTCTCAAAACACGGAAAAAATACTATTTTTCAAACAAACAAGAGAATGGACGAATTTTTAAACATAAAACATTCAAATTTAACCCTTTGCCATTCACAGTGAAAAACCTGTAAAATTCCGTAGCCTTGACATTTTTGAAATATGACTTTGAGACACATTTTTTTATGACACCGATTTATATGTTAATAAGGAGGGTAATGAGCTGGAATTATATGTTGATATACACTGCACCTTAGGAATAATATGCTTAAAATTCTAAAAAATTAAATTAAAGGGCGGGAAGGGGTTAACCAAAATCCGTTGCATATTCAACTAAGACAGATGAATTTTAAACAAAAAATGATGACTTCCACCATTAAAGATGAATTTTTAATCCAAAACGGCGAATTTTCTATTCAAAAAGAAGAATGTTCGACAAAACAGTTGAATTTTCGACCTAAAGCAATTATACTTTTTGATCAAATAACTGGTTTCTTAACCAAATAGTTAACCTTTCAACCAAAAATAGTTGAATTTTCATATTGGGTTCTATTAATTCAGTTTGAATTTGAGTTAAAAAACTAGTAAAAGGGAAAGTTTCTTGAAAAAGGGAGAAAATAAGGGAAAAGAATGCAATCTGTAACTTTAAAATGTAATATACTGGCCTTTCTTAATCGATAAATATTGTTAACCTTTAAGGGTGTTTCTTCTGGTCTGCTGCTGAAATTAAAACTAACAATTATTTTATAAACTTGAAGGTTTTTTTTATTGAAAATTAGGCATAATTCGCGCTCTGCGTAAAATTTCCCGGTTTTTTCCCGATTTTCTTGGTTTAGACTCTAGTGGCCACCCTGTAGACTTAGAGTGGTTACAATTGATTTCACGTGACAACATTATGATGATTTTAGTTGATTGCAGTTATTGTAACGTGATTTTGTTGACTACAACTAATTTCACATGATTGTAAAACTGTTTGTACATTGTTGGCAAGATTCGCACACCCCTTGTTCAAAAGTATTTTACTATAAGGATAAAAACACCTCTTTTACTTTCAATGACCCAAACCTTTCTCCATGCACTTGAAACCTTTCTTTCTCGATGCGATCTGCGCTCGGTTCATACTCGATAAAAGTCTTTATCAACTTTGAATACACCCGCACGTGAAAAGGACCGGCGTGGTAGGATAAACCTCGTATCCATACATAATGCAGTAAAATAAAAATAAATAAAAAAACAGCTGGCTGTCGGGAGCTGATGGTTTGCAGCGGCCGGTGCTCTCACGCGCAGTCGCACGCGTGCACTTTCACAGATGCATAAAAGCACGCGGTTTCTGCGTTGCGAGCCACCAGCATGCACTCACACACACTTAAAAGTGGCGTCTGTGCCTGAGGCGCCACCGCTCTATGCCCCCTCTCTCCACCTCTTAACCCCACTCTTCATCACTCTCCCATTCCAACATTCACTTACACTCCCTTATGCATTCTTAACTTCAACATATACGAACTCACACATTTTAAAAGAAGAGCCGCGCGCCAGTTTAAAAACTATCAGCGGGTATTCTTCGATGCTTCGAGAGCGGCTGCCGCTCTTTTTCTGTGTGTGTGTGTGTTTGAAAATGTGTTAGTTGTTCTGAGTGTATAGGTTAGTCGTCCGGCTGTTTGATGCGGTAGCGTTTTTCAGAGAGAGTGAGTCAGGCGAAGTCGAGTTTCAACAAGTCAGTCTTTTGAGTGCGCTCAGTCTAAGAGGGTCGTGATACTGTTTGTTCTCAATATTTTAGTCATTATTTTGACATTTTCCTTCGCCGCGCAAATGTTTTTTAAATAAGACATAATTTTTTGTAAGTTAGGGTTCATTCATAAAAGTAACGCGAGTGACTTCAATATTAACTCAGTGTGTATTTATTATTGATGTAATAAATTTTTTTGAATTTAGGCTTTTCTATTTGTTTTGAGACTGTGGTTTTTGAGTTTTCTGCAATACTTTAGAGAGATTTGAAAGAGTGCTTCTTGAGAGTTTTTCGAAAATAATTAAAGAGTTGTTTTTGAATCTTGAGAAAAGATTTTACTGAATTGAAATTGGGAATTAGTGACTTCTTGGTATTCCTGTTGCTACTGAAAGCGAATGTACGGAAGACCCTGACATTGCGACTCTAGCACGCGCGCATACATCATGTTGCCGCGGGAATTGTTCGTTTTGGCGACGCTGACGACCCTCAGCGTCGCGACGTCCGCCGCCTCCATCGACTTTGATCGTGGGGATTATGAGGTGTTTCCTGATACCGAGGAAAAGTCTGCCGACGATAATGATAATGGTGAGTTAGATTACTGATTGCACTACAAATTACTAGTAGAAATCGGCAAAGTTTGGTGCAAAAACATAATTATATGTTCTCATTAGATTGCTACTTTATTGTAATGTAATGATGACGTTACTCGTGAAACTGTTGGTTAGAAGGTTGTTCTTATTATTGACAATACTGTTTTCAGCCAAAAAACAGGTGATGTCCCTATTCTGCAATTGCACCCATATTTGAAATAGCCTAATTAAGTCCAAATTTAAATCTTTAAAAATTGTATAATTTAAAATTAAAACTATATAAAGCATTTATGATTGATAAAATTGGCATTGAATCATTTTAAAATATACCATTTTAATTTTAACGAGCTTGAAATTGAAAAATTGACATTTTTTCAGGCTTATTTAACGTCGCATATACAGCTAGGTAATTAGCGACGGGAATAGGTTAACATTGGAAACGCTTGAAATGGAGTCACTTAAGAAAAAAGTTCAAATTCTACCATTTCAATATTTAAATTAAAGGCAATCATGAAAACCAGTTAAGATTCAGATGGTTCAAAACATGGCTAAATCACTACAAAATCCTATAATTTAAACTTTGACCATTTATTTGTTAAAGCGTTTGAAATTTAATAATTTAAGATTTTGAAAGCTCAAAACAGAATAATTTTTAATTGCCATTTTAAATTTTATATTTTAATTGAGATTTGAGATCAATTCCAAAAAATCCCAGGCCAATACAAATTTAACTCGATTCCACACAGAAAAATGGTTAACATTTAAAAATATTGAGAGAACAATTTTCCTGTAAATTTGTCTCATATTTTCAGTAAAATATTTGAAAAAATTCCATTAATTTTTTAAGAAATTCCAAGGATAACAGAAGAATTGACTAAAGTTAACAAAAAGAACGTATGCATTTTTTTGATGCATTGTTAATTCTAATTTATTAATAATAATTTACTAACTTCACTTGGTAAATTTCCTTTAAAATTACATTAAAAATAATATAAGTTAAAAATTAAAACGTATAATTATGAGAGGCATGAATAAATTCCCCACAAATTATATTTCCCCAATATTTATTTTACCCAAAAATCGTATTTGACTAAATATCAATCTGCTCTCATTTTTTCGAATTACAATTTGACATCGTTTTTATTTTACTTAATATCAAATTTTATTTTCCTAAATTACTAATGACACCGTTTTTATTGTTCCAAATACATGCATAACCTAAAATTAATTTTTGAATGGCTGTATAATGCTGCGAAATTCAAATCAACCAATCAGAATGTCAGATGTCACTTTCATATGAATGAATTTTCTGTAACATGCAGTTTCGATATACATGGGGATTATGACAGATGGCGTTTCGTCTAATTGAATTTTAGGTAACGCCCTTATTCGGAAATGTAGAAATTATGAAAAATGCTTATTGTGATAAATAAAGATGAGAGGAAATTGCTATTCAGTCAAATGATTACAAGTAAAATAAATATTGAGGAAAATTCAGTTTAAAAAATGTTCATGCGCCTATAGTTATCTAATATTGTATTTAAACTTGATTCAATTTCTTTTGAAATCGCAATTATTTTTTAAAGTTAGCCGATTGCAAAACTTGTAACATAATTGCTTACAACTTAGGTGAGTGGATAAAGAAGTAACTTGAAAGATTGATTTGTATATAAAATATTATCTTACTGATTAAATCAATTAGTTTTTAATAATAGATTTAATGCTTTCACGATGATTCATTTTGACAAAAAGAGATATTTCGGGTTCCAATCGTATAAAAAACTACGAATTTTGCCGTTCACGAATCATCGGCAAAATTCGTAGTTTTGTACACGATTGGAACCCGAAATATCTCTTTTTAACAATTAATTTTTATTGGCAGCAAATAAATTTTTTTGGTTCCAAACTCATACTTTTGGGTGAAATCAACTATTTTTGATCGAAAATAAAAACATTTTTTCGTTGAAATATCAACTATTACATCCTTTTGATTGACAATGCAACTACTTTGTTGAAAGTTTGACCTACTCTGTTAAAAATTAATGCTTTTTGTCTGTATTTTGAGTTCATAATTCAAATTGTCAAACAGTCAAATTGAATGTTTAAAAAAATCACTTTTCATTGGTTTGGCAGTCGTTGGATCCACATTATTTGAATCAGTCACGCTTGACTGATTTGAATTTAGAGAATATTCACAATAATTTAATGTATAATAAGTTCTTGGTCCCGTATGAGTAAATTCTGGGATAAAAAAGTATCACTTTCATTATCTCTAATCTCTAATACAATTCTCTTGGGATTATTTCCCATCCCAATTCACTTCACACTCGAGTGAATGGGTCAATTCCGTGGCTATGAATGGAAGGTGAGGAAGGAAAAAAAACGCCACGTCCGCGGTAAATCAGACCAAATAAGAGCGATCCGGTTGCCATAAGAGTGCAACTCGCCGCATCAACCGCAAATAAGATTCGCACATGCTGCATGCCGATCTCCACTCATTCACCAACGACGAGCAATCAATTTGCAACTTCACACTATCAGAACCATAGGTGAGATTTGAGATGCATCGGGTGCAAAATAAACGTCTGGGGATAAATCAGACAGCGATAGATTTACGGAGCAATAAATATTTAAATTTTCAGTTTCTACGATATAGAGCTTAAAGACGATGAAGTATGTACGTTGGGAGCCAGCAAGGCGCACGATTATAGCGGAATTACACGATCCAGCTCACCTATGTGACCATTGTCCACGTATTCATTATGTACCAGCTTTACAATTTTTATTCATATAGGCATTGTAAAGTCAGTTCTTATATTACATCAATTTTTATCAATTCATTTCATTTTTTAAATTAGGCAATTACTAATGATTAAGAATGTATCAATAATCATTTTGGGCCCCAATTAGAGATAAAAAGAATCGCATTCTTATGAAGTTAAGATAAAATTTATTGTCTGCGGAATACTTCATAAATATTTAACTCTTTTTCGAAGTTGTATAATATTGAGTGTCAATAGAAATAAGTTAAAATATCATTAACTATTTAATTATTTTATTGAAAATTTAACCATTTTGTCAAATTTTTTTTTAAATGCAACCGGTTTGTTTGAAATTCGTCTTTTTGGATAGAAAATCCATCTTCTTGGTGAAAAAAGTCATCTTTCTTAGATAAAAATCAACTTTTTTTGTTGAAAATTCGATTGTCTTCCAAAAAATTCGTCTTCTTGGCTTGAAAATTCAACTGTTTAGTTGGCAATGTAACTATTTTTGGTTGCATTTTAATTTTTTTTCGGAATTTCGAAGATTTAATTGAAATTTCAATTATTTGGTTAAAAATTCAAGTTTTTTCTTGTTGAAACTTGGCCTTTCTTACTTGGAAGCGGAACTATATATCGTTCTAAATGCAACTGTTTGGTTGAAAATTTTTTTTTTTCTGAAAATTCAGCTTTTTGGTTCACCTTTTCTGACTTAAAAGTCAAAACTTTCCGAAAGCATTCCAGTTTTTAACTTAAAAACTGAACTCTTTTGATGAAAATTGATCTCTTTTTTAGTAGAAAATCTTTTTTTCTTTCAAAATTCAAATATTTAGGTTTTGGGTAAAAATTTAAGTATTTTGTTCAAAATTCATTCTTTTCGTTTTCAGCTGAAAAATGAACTATTCCATTCTTGTTTGAAGATTTAACTTTTTTTTTAGTAGAAACTTGAACTATTTGGTTTAAAATTCATGCTGTATTTTGTTGAAAATTTGAACCTTTTTAGATTGAATTTTTGTTGAAGATTCATCATTTTAGTTATAAATTAATATCTTAATTTGAAAATGTAAGTATTTTGTTAAAAACGTTTTTTTTCCAGTTATTGGTTTTAACTGAAAATGTAAGTGTTTCATTTTTGATTGAACATTTATCTTTTTTCTCTGTAGAAAATTCAACTATTTGTTTCAGTATCAATGTATGTTGTCGAAAATTGGTGGTTTTGAGCAGAACATTATTCTTTTAGCTTAAAATTCATCTTGTTAGTTAGAAAATTAATCTATTTGGTTAAAATTGCAATATTTTTAGTTGAAAGTGTAGGAATATAAATCTAAAGTCACTTCTTAGTTTAATTTAGCCATTTTTTGCAAGTGTAATTAGTCGGTGGCAGCATTAGTACACAAATTTAAATATAAAATTTTTTGAAGTCGCCTTAACGCGTATTTATCGATGTCGTCAAATATGCAAGTGGACCAAGAAATTGGCGCTTTAAATAGATTTACTTGAAGCATGCTGAGTGTTACGAAAATAGCCATAGCTTTGTTACACAAACGTGACTGATCGATCGGCACGTTATTAATCGAAACTCGCAAATCGTTTTGCGCCCGACCAATATGCTGTAGCTTAAAGGCACGAATGTATTATTTGCATTTCAGCAGGTGCAGTTTGGACCGATATTTTTTCATCTTCACATTCATTATATCATGAAAAGTTAGTTTGATTTTATTCCTAAATTAACATTTTCAGTATTAGCAAAATCGAATTCTATCCACTTGAAATTAATCCTTGTTACAGGAATAAACCATTGCCAATCTTGATGACAATAATAATTTGAGCACACACTGGGTTGCATCTTGCATTTAATAAAATTGAAAATTAAGATTTGAACAGATTACAGCTTCCGGATTATTTAAACAGTTTCTGCGCGAACTTTCTTTAGAAACATACCTTTAAACTAAATATCAACATGAATGCCCATTTAAGCAAGATTAAGGACATGTGATCGTCAATAGCCATAGAAGTTGCGCGGATTTTTGTCAAAAGTAATAAATAATTTTCGCTGAATTATTAGAAAATGATAAAGAGCATGAAAAACGGGCGAGGTGTTGAACAAATAATAGGATCCAGACGTTCGTTTTCATGTTCTTTATTATTTTCCAAAGTTTCGGAGAAAAATATTTAAACCTTGGGGAAACTGATGTGGCTCATACGGATAAGAATTAAGGAGCCTTTAAGGAGCTCATTTTACGGAAACCATTCCGTTTAACATTTCTACCGAACCCTTCTGTGTACCTCGCACTGTTGCCAGATCTCGAAATCTCTAAGCATTTATTTCCATTGCACGCAATTCTGTAAATGAAAGAATGATCAATTAAAAAATAAAATCTTGACTAAATTTGTTGTAAAGTTTAGACTTACTCAACATTCATTTGTAATCAAATCGTATCTATGATTTTGGAAGTAAATTCTCAAAAAGCTTCTCCTGTAAAAAACAAATTCCTTTTTTAAAATTTAAAGAGTTGAAAAGCAACAAAAAGTTAGATTCGTTACACAAAAAAAAATTACTTAATTCAAGTCGAAAATTCGGCTTACTTTAAAGTGTCACAAAAAGAAGCATAGGCAATCTGAAACGGATAATTACATTTGAGCATTAAATTAAGGGAATATAGATTCCTGAAATTCAGGTCGGGACTATTTGAAATTCAGGGAGGCATGACCTGAAATATACTATCCTAACTGAAATTAAGGGTAATATTCCAACTAAAAACCAGGAATTTCTCACACCCTACCGATACTCATTAGCTGTTCTTATATAATAGTTATTCGTTTTAGAAAATATACAAGTTGGCTCACAAATTGAACTGATTTTGCTGGAGCACTTTTTTAAATCCGTGAAACGAAAACTCCACGAATTATGGAAACATAGTATCATAGGACATAGCCGACACTGACCACCTCGACATGAAGTATTGGAGTAGGATGCGACTAGAATAAACGGCCACGAGCTGTATAGTAGCGCAAGCGTTCTGTAATGTCATGCAAGGTAGTAGTACAAACCTGAAATTCAGGAAAGGTATATTCCTTTATTTTAGGCGACGAAAGCCTAGCAGTTTATTTCAGGTTGCCTTCAGCTTACTTTCAGAACTGAATACTTTAATTTAGGAGGACACTTTACTTTATTCCAGTAGAAAAATGCTGATTTCTCATTTAAGATAAGTTAGTGCTTTATTTAAGATAGTTTGCACACTTAAATTCAGGTACTTCCTTAATTCAAGTCAAATCTGAAATTAAGTCGAATATAACTTTAAGTATTTATTATTACTGTATATACTTGGATGGGTGTCGTCGTACTAATAATAATACTAAAATTAATCAAATTAATTTACTTTTAATTTTATTAATGAGAAATAATCAATAATTAACCATTCTCTTTCATGGAAATTCAAAAATTAAATTGATGAATTATTTCAAATTTCTGGTTTATGACACATCGACCGACAACGATAATCATGTGCAAAATTAAAAAAAAAAACAGTAAAGTGAACATTAAAAAAATATTTTAAATTTATGTTTTGAGAAAATAAGAAAGAAGGTTTTTAACATCAAAAAATTGCATAAATGTTACAAAAATGTATTTCCGGTTCACATCGGCAAAAATTCTTGTAAGAACATTCATTTTTATTTATTCTTAGAATAAAGCAATATGATATCACATTACCCCGAAAGGGAAATGGTTTAGTGGTATAATCATATATGTCATTTTTAGTCATTATTCTGAAAACGATATTAAATTAAGAGTATATGTGATAGAGTTGAGAGCAATTTAAATTGTGAAATAATGATAATAATGATCTAATATATTTTTTCGTAATCTATTGCTTGAAGAAAAGTGAGTATGTTCCGTAAGGGCATGTGATACTTCGTCGTGTGGTTAATCTGGTACGGTTCCCCCGGCCTTTTTTTCCACAAAAATGAAAATTTTTTAAAACATGAGTTCGGAGATGCTATAAAATATCATAGCGGACGTTCCCGGACTCTTTTTTTGAGGGATACAAACAAAATAATTATTGTGCTGAACAAAATTTTTATTCATGTGCACTATTTTGAGGTTAGGGTCGTTTTTCAGCTCTCTGTCATTTCAGTAATGTAGGTCTCTGTCATACCGAAGCTGTCGGTATAATTCAAGAATAATTATAGGAGTGAATTGTAACACATAACCTCGAAATACACACGTCAAATTCAGCAAACTACATGCATGTTCGCTATTATTCGCTATTATTAATTTAGGAAAAATACCGGGGGAACCTAAAACTGGTAAAATCGAGAATTTTTTAAGTATCATATGCCCTCAACGCCATCAAACATGATTACTCAATTTGCGCAGCTTTACCAACATCAGTTACAAAGCCTCCAAGAAGACATATTTTACGATCTAGCCACTTTTTTTCATAATAAATCATCGTGGAACTTTTACGCAATATTTTTCTCCCAATAGCGTCCAGCATCTAAATAATAATAATATTAATCATATTTCTTCGGAAAGATCATCGCATCTGGTTGTTATGCAGAAAATATTTGTGGAGATTAAATTAAGAGAAAAGTTGGCCGTTTTGCGTTCTGCGAATAAAGATAAGACAGCAGTTAATAATAATTAATAATAATAAGCGATTGCACTCAAGCGAGACTTTCTGCTTTTCGGATAAAAGTGTCGTGCGCTTTTGCAGAATCCTTCTGGATGACAAATACATGTAAACAACAATTTTATCATTTATTCAGCGTCTGAAATGTTGCGCAGTCCGACACTTTGTTTTCTAAGGAAAATCATCAGTTTTCTAACCAAATATTTTAAAGTTATTAAAAATGAACTTCGATGCTTATTTCAACTATTATTCTTTGGTCTGTAAATTATCAAAATTCCTATTTATCGTCGGCTCCACAGTCTTTCCTCCTACTCTTGTTTTTCCGTATATGTGAACTGAATTACTTGAATTCAATAAGAAAGTCCAACTATTTTTGGTTGAAAGTTCATTATTTTCCTCTGAAAAGTCTACTACTAAATTTCTGGTTCAAAATGCCTCGTTTCTGTTTTGAAATTTAATTATTTTGTTGAAAGTTGAACACTCTTTTTAAAATGTTATATTTTTTGGTTAAAAATTCAACTGCTTTGTTAAAAGTTCATCTTTATGGGTTAAAAATTCAACGATTTCATTGCAAATTTTTTCCTTTTTTTGGTTTGACAATTTATTTCTTTTTGTGAAAAGTTCATCTTTTTTTGTTAAAGCTGCAATTGTTTTGTTAAAAGTTAATCGGTTTTGGTTGAAAATGAATTGTTGTAGAAACTTCGTAGTTTCGCCTAAAAAATTCAACAATCTTCGTTTTTAAAAAAATTTTTCAATTGAAAATTTAACTATTTGGTAGAAAATTCAACTTTTTCGTTCAAGATTAACTCTTTCGTTGAAGTTTAAGTGTTTTTAAACAAATTTGTCCTTTTGGCTTCAAAATTTTATTTTTTGGATGAAATTTTTTTTATTTACTGACACAGTCTTTCTTAAATAAAAATGCAATGATTGTTAAATCTGGTTTGGCTGATGATTCAACTATCGTTGAATCTGTTCTGGCTCGGGATTTAACTATTTTGTTTAAACTTCCTTTTTTCATACAATTTAAGTATTTTTAATGTAAAACAAAAATCTTCTTTTGGTTAAAATATCAGCCATTACATTTTTTCTTGCGACTTCATATTCACTGGTCGGAAATACAATTACTTGGTTAAAAGATGAAAGAATTGGTTAATTCTTAAGAAACAGTAAAATCCCACCCCCAGCTCCCCCAATTTATATTATGTTATTTTTGGATGAACCCTTAATAAATTCACGAAAAAAATTAGTCTGACCCTGACAAAGAAGGGTCCGTGATGAAAATTTCAGAAGAAACCATCAGGTAATTTCCTAATCAGTGTAAGATTTGTATCTCGAGGATGATATACATATGAAATATTGATTGCACAAATATTTTGTTCGGTTATCGCTCCCCGTGACCCATTTACGAGACAATAGGCAGTACTGGAATTAAATGTATTCGCATTGGTTGTAACAGAAGCCATCAGCAGAGTTGACATTTACGAGTGACTCGTTCTTTTGGTGCTTCTGACGTGTTGACGCGTCTTGCACTTCTTGCACACAAGCTCAAAATTCTGGTCTGTGTGTACATTAGCGAACAAGCGCCACATTATACGCGTAATTGGCCAATTTCTAAACTTTCTTTGCTGCGCTTCAAGACCACTTGTTATCCGCTGTAATTCGCTTCTTCTTTCAGCCAGACGTCGGCATTGCCATACAAGAGACAGACATTCTGCGGAGACGGAAAATTGCGTCTTTCGTAATAGCTCGAGAGAATTCGCAGGAAAAAAAACTTCATTAGCTTTGTTGCTTTCCTTCACTTGCGAAAGTGACTTTCTCTACTCATATACTCCATAATTTAAAGTTTAAACCATAACATTGAGAACTAAGAACCATAAACGGATAAACTAGTTCTAAAATGTATTGTACCTATACATTGTGTTAGGGTGGCTGTAGGTCAGGGAAATCAGGAAAAATCCAAGGATTAAAAAAAAAATCTTTCAAAAGTCAGGGAATTTATATCAGAGGCGCTTTAAATAGCTGTCAAGGATAATAAATATGAATTTTTTATTTAATTTAGAATTGTGGTATTCCGTTTATAAAAGATTCTGTGTTAAAAATTGTATGACAGTGAAAATTTAGGGAATTTTGAAAATGAAGTTTTGCGGTCACCCTGGTATGTTCTTATTGTCAGTAATTTTTCTGTCTTGTATTTCTATTTATATGTTGCAGCTGCGTCCTCCTGACAATAATATTTTCATTAGAAAAATTTATTATTTGGTTGAAAGTGTAACAATGATGTTAAAAAGTCATCCTTGGTTGAAAATTCGTCTTTTTGAGTTGAAAATTGAACTATTTTCACAGAAAATTCTTTAGTATTAAAATTTCAAGTGAAATCTTTGTTGGTTGTATATTCAAATTTCTTTTTTAAAATTCAACTATTCAGTGAAAATTCAACTTTTTAGTTAAAAATTAAACATTATATAAAAAAGTCGTCTTTATTGCTTTAAAGTTTAATTGTTTGGTTTTAAATGGAATTGTTTGGTTAAAACTTGAAGCTCAATCTTTTTCTACCATTTTGTTTGAAAATTGAAGAAAATTCATTCTTTTGGATTGAAAATTCATCTTTAGTGGCAAAAAAGTCATCTTTTTTGTTTGACATAAATAAATACATTTTTTAATTTTAATTTGAAATTCTTTTATTCAGTTTATAAAATATTTTATGTTAAAACTGTTACAAGCTTAAAATGCTGGTTTAAAAATGTTGATGGTCAGGGAAAAATCAGATTATGTGACCTTGATATGAAAGAAAATTATATACATATATTTTTAAAAGAGGCGTGAAATGGTAATTTGAAGATCATTGACACTCTGTCAACATATACTTAAAAGGCAAGAGGATATTCTTCAGCTCCTTTATACAAGATGCTTTCAAGCTCCTTTAATCCTGATCTCTCATTCACTGACCTGTATCGACAATAGCCCGAGATTCTATTGAAAACTCTTGAAAATATATACCTACCGTACTTTGTCCACAAAAGGTTTTGGATTACTTCTTTTACATTGCAGTCGAGTATCTATGCTTCTAATTATTAGAGATATTCTATCTCTTGCTCTTTATGTCTTAAAGTCAAGTTTTTTGTTTACATTTTTAGAATTATTTTGATGGTACAACCTACAATCTACATCATATTGCAGCAGAAGCAATACATTTTTTCAGATGAAATTAATTCAAGCGGTGAAATAATTAATAAGGCAGATGTCGAATACCTGATAGTCTACTTTCAGAGTGATTTAGATTTAGAATTAATGAATGTAGGTAACGAAGTCTCGCTTTATCTGATTGCTGATTTTAAATTGATTTGTCCAGTCCTCCACTATCAGCATGTATAATATTATATCTACATGTATATGTATATGGGAGAGAAAAAAACATTCTTGATGTGACAAGGGTTAGGATTTGTAAATTTAATGATGTGTTCTAATTTTGATATCAATCACCTTAAACTTGTTTTTTTGAAGTGATTTTTGATAAAAATCTCAAAATACTGGTTGAACTTCCAATAATTAAAAGTATCTTGTATTTTTTTATGAACTAACAGTTGTTAGAATAGGGAAGTACTTATACTTTGTTGCCTGTAACTGTCAAATGATCAGATAATCTTTATTGTTTGTTTTATGTACCTGCAAGGCACACTTTATTCTGTAATGTATTCACGTTTTATTCTGCTATATATAAAAAGATAGATTTTAAACAATTTCAAATAGAATCAATTTAGTGATAACCTTCGAAGCTAAGCTGCTTTAAAATAAGAGTTTATAATTTATATTGTTCCAGCTACAAAATAATAATTTGCATACGTATTTTACTTTTTCGGACACGTCTACTAAGGGGTATAAAAAAAGTCGAATCTCAACTTGTATTTTTCGAGCCGAGTATCTTCTATTTTCTGTATTATCTATACCGAAATTCGGTGGGCGTACCTTGGGGAAACTGGAAATTGGAATTTCGTAAATAACAAATATATCAGGATCAAATGAAAGTAATAAGGTAACGGTCATATAAAAAAGTCATTAATTTCAAAAATCAGAACGTCAAGTACATAGTTTAAAAAAAGTGTAAATGGATTATTATTAAAAATTCAAATCGATAAATACTTTGGAGGGAATCAACGAAATGCAGGAATATTTAAAGATGTGAATCATTTTTACAATCTATTTTCAGCAATGCTATAACTTCAGAAAATGTTGGCTGCATTCAAACAAATTGTTCTTCTTGATTAGATATTAAATGGAAAAAAGCTATTTCTCAAAGGAATACGTCTCTGTTTTTAAAAGAGATATTTCTGAATGCATTTAAAATCGTAGTCTGAAGTCGCTTTTAGAAAAAACTGTGTTTTATGAATGAGAGATTTTAGATTCTTTTGTATTCAAAATTCAATAATTTTTTTGAAAATTCATGTACTTTGTTGAAAATTCCTCTTTTTTTGGTCGAAAATTAATTTGCTCATCAGAAATTCATTTTTTTTTAAATTGAACTATTTGTTTAAAGAGCTTGAACTTTTTTATTGAAAATTCTTTGTTTTTTATTTGTTTGATAAGATTCATTTCTTTGGTTACAAATTTAACTATTGTGTTGAAAATGCGTTTAATTTTTTTTTGTGAATTTATATTCTGTATTGGATTGGCCAGAAGTCTTCATCGTTTTTATTGTTTCATCTCGCAATGCTTTCTACCAAATTATAATGAACAGTAATCTATGATGTGTGAAATAAAACTATGAAAATCATAAAGACTTTCTGGCCAACCAAAGTTGAAAATTCAACTATCTGGTTGAAAATAGATCTTTTTGAGTTAAAAGTCGTATTTTTCATTTCCGATTTAGCTTTAATTTCAATTCATTTTAATCCAAAATGAAGGTAAATATAACGAACAAAGAAAACTAAGCTAGTTGACATGAAGCCAAAATTCCACATCATAATATCTTTCTCATGTCTCCATGATGATTTCATCGAAAGCCAAAATCTGAAATGCGTTATTCGTCTGGAATTGACCATTTTAACGGCGACAGACAGAAGTCGAAAGAAAAGCAATAAAGTGTCCGCTCCTTTGTCTACTAAATAATTACATGGCGCCGCAACGCATTCGAAAAGCTCATCCTTGCGACTCAGACGGGCGGACGTAACACGATTCACACACGTGCGCTCCACAAGAGTCACATATGCACTCACACGAGAATTCCGGTGGCGCCTGGCGCACATAGTCTACACGGCTGTGCATGCGTGCGTGACGAGCCGTGTACCACATTGCCATTGGCTTAACTTACACGCATATATAAACGTGTAAAATGTATTTACGTGTAACCACGTATTGTGTGTGTGTGTGTGTGTGTGTATATGTGTCTGGGGATATACACATGATCGTAATGAGTTTCTAGCCTACCGAAGCCAGTTGGCATACGGAAGTGGTGGCTGTCACATTTGTACCCTACTTAACAGCCCAGCAACGGGCTAAATTCCGCGGATAATCCACTGTAAGTGGAAAAGAGGAAACCTCTCTGAAAACGCACTTAACACGATAAACGCAAAGTAACTCATACTCTTTTATTTAACATGTAAAATGGATTATAAGTACCTCGTAAAGAGCAAACGCCAAATGGTACTCACGCTTTTTACGCAACTTGTCATGAAATTATGCGAAATTACATGGTGTTTTATTCACATTGTTCATGGGAAGAATTCCTTGCTGAAAATTGCACTCATTTTCCTGCACATGTGCATTAGGGTTGGTAGTAATTTTTTTTGTTTGAAAATCCAAAACGAAGTCATACAATTTTTACTACTTTCACGAGTCCTAACTTAAATTAAACAATTTTTTGGCCTATTTTTTTACCTAAAAAATACCATGATTCGTGAAATAATATTTCTTTTATATTTATTTCTTTTTGTGAATAATTTTGCATCGATTCTTGGAGTTACACATCAAAGATTGGGGGTCGGTAATGTTGAGACTCAAGTAAAAGCTGGCGTCCTTTAGAACTTAGAACTGAGACTCCATTAGAATACTTTATGAGAGTTCCTTTTTAGTTCGTTGCAAGATAGATAGTGGCAGATGCTTATGTTTTCAACTGCACATGTAATGAAAAGCGCTAATCAATATTCCAAATCAATAAATAAAAAAAAAGTTTTTATTTTTTTACACAAATTAAATTTAATAATAAAAATACCTAACTTTTTAAAGTAATTTTCACATTAACAAATGACACATCTCATGTGCATCAGGGATTTTTTTCGAAGCGTGCTTGAAATTTTTTAAACTTTTAATATAAAATTAAATAGCAATGTTTGTTCATTTGCGAAAGTAACTTTAATATCACTAAATTTATCCTAATTTAAATCAAATGGCTTTTTATAATTTTCACTAATCTCAGAAAAATATCTTTGATTCGTAGTATTGATTTTAAATATGTTAAATATGTACTGAATTTTAAGTATGCAAATAAAATAATTTTTCTGGAACTATTATTGAAATTATGAACTTCATACCTTTTGAGCTTAGACAGTAGCCGTTTATACAGAAGGTGAAGCGAATGCGCATGCGCGGGGTAAAATTATGATTATAATCGTACCCTGCACACGCGCATTTGTTGTTGTCCGTGTATAATTATGGCCGTGTCAACCTACACTCAAATGTCAGATGTGATAAAATTGTAAATCATACCTTCGTTACATAAAATATCGTATATGCACCAAGAGGCAAACTTCTCTTTACTCTCGCGTGTTTGCAAAACTTGCGCTTGAGTAAACAGTTCGCCTCCTAGGAACGCAATATAATAACTTACTATTATTAATTTACTTAATTATTTAATAATGATATTTAATACATTTAATGTGGTGGTCCAAACAAGGATTTTTTTAATGACTCTTTTACTAATTGTTCCTTTTGGCGCCGAAAAGTTTCTTGAATTTTTGCAGTATTTTGAAAAATAATTAGGACTTTTTCAAGCCAAATTGCTGCTGTTAGCGGAATATTTTAGTTTTAAATAAATCCATAATTCTGTTTTTAGTTAAATATATCACCTAGGTTTTTGACAGAATTAAACAAAAATATTTTGAGTTCTCGGAAACACATTTGTGCAAAAATAAAATGCTTATTTTCTTTTAATTACCACTGTTAATGGACTTTTTAAATTTATTATACAAGAGACCCCGTAATATATTTTCTTAATTCTATCAAAAATTTAGGTGATCGAACGAAAAGTTTCAGACAATTTGTTGTGTCCAAGCCGGCATTTACTTGAATAAAAAAAACTCAAAACCTTTACCAATTTTTTAAAAACTTGTTTTCATTTTTTAAACTATATAGGAATTGTAGTACTGGGCCAATACTAGTAGACCCCTAATAATTATTATTTTCTGTATACTTTCTATATAATTAATAAATTCTCAACATTTAATAACAAGAAAAAATTGATGGTGACGAAATGTTTCAGGAGATAGGTCAAACAGGGTACACGCGAGGTGGGTATACCAAACTGAGATAAACTGAATTGCAAATCTTTTCGGTGGACTCTTCTAGAGCCAGCAAGTTAAATACATTTAACCACAGAAAGTTGACTTCAGTTTGGTGTAATCAGTTGACTATTACCCTGCGCTTGAACGTTTGCAACGTTTTGAAATCCCCGTTTCTTTCTGTGTAGGTATTGCTTCAAATATATTCGAACAACAATACCTTTCTATTATGGTAGAACTTTAGACTTTTATTTTTTTCATTATTTTTATTTTTATTTTATAAAGAAGCTGGATTCTTCAGGGTAGTAAAATATACCCTTTATACATATATTATCTGTCCCATAAAACTCATGACATTGGAGAACGAAAGGTTTTGCTTGCGGCAAATTCAAATTAGAAAGTAATACGTTTTCTGTGAAGTACTGAAGGTTAGCAGAAAATGTTTGCATTGTACATATCTAATGCAAAAGTCGTAAGGCACATAACTACTTGCACGCTTTATTCGCATGCTCATTAGGATTAGATGGAACGAACTACAACGAGATTATTACAAGGGAAAACAAGCTCGTAAAAAGATATTCATGGGAAATCTCGTAAATTGCAGACAATTACTGCTTCCCTGCTAATGCCACTATCGCAATCGGGATTATAAGAATCATGTTGTGCAATCTCTTAGCTTTATGGTGCAATATGTCAAGAATATATTTTTATTCCTTTATACTTTAAATGCCACGCTTTGCATAGAGAAGTACATATTTTAACCAATTTTTTAATTAGTTTGCTATTTAAATTCATAAAGATTCCATTGTTAAACGTCAATTTCCAAAAGTGCGTAAAGTACGGTGTAGTTTTCACTTTTTGAGTTTGACCAAAGAGGACATGGAAGCAAGTGAAAGGGCAATTAAAATTATCATCGTTCCAGATAAGATGCAACAAAATTCACACCAATGGTATTCTGTGTGGGGTAATATCAGTTTGATAATATTTTATAGTGAGTAGTAAATGAATGTTAAATTTAAAATAAAGGAAGAGTGATTGAGTAAACATGAAACGAGGAAAGTAAACTCGAGAACCACGAGAGAGCATTTATGCCCAGAGGATTATAATTAATGGTCACCCTGGAGATAGCGATATGTAAGTAGACAAACCCTCCTTTCAACCGTCAGCCATTAGGCAAAAAAGACAGTGTACTTTTGCGTTCAGGCAAAAACAGTTCGGGCAAATAATCAGCTCGTTATCGACGCGATCGAGCGGACGCATAAATCAGGGAACTGGATCGACTTTTACTCTCAGCCTCTCCAAAATGGCCTCATCCAAACTTTCGCACTGAGATTTGCCCGAGTCTTCTCTTCTGCTACAAAAATAATCCATGAGTCTTTTAAAAAGAAAAATCAATTTCAACTAAAATCAAGAATCTTCAACCAAGAAACTTAATTTTGAATAAAGTAGTTCAACTTTCCACCAAAGCAGTTGAGTTTTTAACTAAAAGAGATAAATTTCTCATCAAAATTGCAATAGGTAAATTTTCTCTTAAAAAATTAATTTTCCACACGAAAAACAACTAATTTTCAATAAAATAGTTGAATTTCCTACCACACTAGTTAATTTATTAACCATATAATTTAATTTTCAACTGAGAAGATTAATTTTCTACAGAAAAAGACGAATTTTGAACTATAAATACATGAATATTTAACCAAGTAATTTAATATTCAACTAAAAAACATAATTTCTTAAACAAGTAGTTGATTTTTCAACATAATTGTTAAATTTTCAAATCAAAAATATGAATAATTTAAAACAATAAAAAACATCAAATTTCCAAAAAAATTGTTAAAGCCTATGTAAATTACTTCGAATTATATAAATTACTCTGGATTACAAGTTAATTACTAAGATTACTTGAATTTCTTTGGATTACCTGAACTACTCAGGGTTTTTTCGGATTAAAAGCGGATTACTCAGGATTACACTGGATTACCGGATTGCCAGGGTTATTTTCCCCACAGTTAGATTACTTTTTCAACACTTATACTGTCGTGATTTGGAAGAACACCGTTAACTGCGTTCAGGTCACTTATTCGATTTTCAGTTAACGCTTTTCTTCTAAATCACGACAGTATAGAATTTGCTATAAAGGCTCTAAACTTACATATAACTGTAAACTTTTTCCCGCTAAGTGATCATCAAAAGTGCGTCAGTTGCAAAGCAATGATAAAAAATTGAAAAGTTCCTTTACAACAATGTAGCAAAGTTTTTTATTTCAAAGTTAGCACAGCTTCATGCCTTATTTATCGAGGTGGAAAACTTCGAGGGCGACAATTTAATGTTGACAAGTCGCTGAGTGATAGGAAAAAAGATGGCTTGTCGGAAGTGGACCATCAGCCATTCTTATTTCCCTCGTCTGCGATCTACGACCATTAAAGTACCGTAGTGTATGTGCCAATTCCGCCAATGGTGCTGCAGTTGGGATTACAACAAGTTTAATAAAACAGAACAAATGTTCAAAACATTCGAGCTTATATTTGTAACTACTGCCTGCATGGTACCGTATATAGATGTTCGCCAACCTTTTTTTCGTATTTTAGTTATTTTTTCCCCTCGAGAGTTGTACTGACTATGCTATCTTGGCTGCGTGGGGGAACAGGATTTGTTAATTTACGATTAACGAATGCGAACTATAAATTAAAAGGGGGTCGGGAGCGAGAACGATCCGTTTTCATTCGCGGCGCATTCCGCCTCTGCTAAGTGACTCCGTTTGTACGCCTTTTAGTGAACTCTTTATCTTGCAGCATGTCACTCTTATTATTTGGATCTTTTGTTCCGGCAATTGTACTTAGTGTAAAATAAAATTAAGTGGGCGGTTAAGATTCTTGGCCATTCTCAAGGATGTACTGAAGAATGTGGATTGTGCAGTTCAGACATGTTCAATGTTCATTATTCAACTTCTTTTTATAGTTTCATCGTAAATTTCAAGGGTATAATTTTTGGACAAAGACAAGGAGAAAAGCTAGTCAATGTCTTCATGTGTTTTAACTCACTTTCGAATAAAAATAATTTATATTCAACTATTACGTTTTTCGTTGAACACTAAATCTTTTTGCTCGATTATTAATCTTCAGTTTAGTTGAAAATGAATTTTCTTGCTTGAAACTTGATTTATGAGTATAAAATTCAACTAGTTAGTTAAAATTCATCTATTTTGTTCAAAATACAATATTTATACTTGAAATGTTAGGATTTTCCAGCGTGTAATATTGAATTTAATATATCCTGAAACTTTTGAACGTTTCTGAATGTGGTCCAATGAAACGTTTCTTTGACTAACTTCTCTAACGGGGCAGTGAAAACGGTTTGCGTTTTACTTTTCACACATCAAGTATATAACTAATTACTTTAGTTGTAAATTTTAAAGTGATTTAGTTGCTTTTTCAGCTCAGTAAATTAGAATCTTTTTAATAATCTTCAAAATAATATTTCTGAGAGAAAATATAATTTATATACGTACCGAAGTATATTTTTTATTCATCAAACTATCACAGAAAAAACTAAAGTTAAATTTTGTTGTATGTAAAATTTCCCGTTGTTAAAGTTTACATGCTATTATTTGATGAAAGTTTATCCTACGCTGGGATAGAAGCTGTTGTCTGCTCCGGTGTCCTTAGCAGAAATGGGAAAACGGCAAAGTATGAGTGAATTCGAGTTCTAAATCGGGACACGAGATTTAAAAGAACACAGAAAAAACAAAAGTTGAAATTTGTTTTAGATAAGACTTGCAACAGTTAAAAATTAAACATATTTCGGTGAAAATTTCAGCGAGGTTAGGAGAATAATTCTGATCTTGTCTACTGCGTGACGCTGAAGTGAGAAAATTTCGGTAAAACATGTAGAAGCAGCAACAGAAAACACGAAAGAAAATGGGTCTTGCTGATATATCTCCCCTGAAATAAATTAGACTATTTTAGATGCATTAGAACATATTTAATACAATTTAGCAAAAATCACAAAAAAGCAACTGACAGGCCGGAATCCCCAGTTCCCTCCAATTTAATAAAGTTAAACGACGATAGGTAGCGCTGGCGTCGCAAGTTCTCGCTACATTTCGAATAAAAATGGAGCGATTATAAGGCGAACGATTATCCTGGCAAGGTTAAAAATCGAAAATTATCTTCGATTAATGTGAACTTTATCCGGCAAGGTTAATTGTTGTTCCGGTGAATCTTTCCCCTGGAATCGATGTAAACTTTATCTTTCGTTTTTTCTGTGTATAGGACGTTATGCATATATCTTAATATTATATTCCGTATGCGATATGATGCGGCATGCATGCACGCATGCATACGGCGTGTATTGCATGCATTCATGCCTGCAACTCAGAATGCGTTGAATTCAAAACGAGTTCCATCAACGATGCACCAGCAATATTTTGCCATTCCTATTTCGCTTGGTCTACAGTTGAGTAAACTGGTATCAGCGATTAATGCTCTATCTTCAATCAAGAGAATCGTAAACTTTATCTCGTATGTCCTTACATATAATTTCATTATTTATTTACTCCATGCTTCAATTTTTATTAAATACTTTTGAAAAACAATTAAATTAACCCATTACGAAGTAAAAGATGCATATACACTTATAGAACACACTGGTTCAGAAGTTCGATTGTAGGGAGAAGAGAGGAATTTATCTACGAAAAAAATCGTCTTTTTTTTAAAGTAATTTTTTTCTTTTAAAGATACGAGTGTACGTAATAAACAAAATGAATCAATGTAACAGTTTTATAGAAATCAAAAATTGTATAAAAATAGAAAACAAACACTCGCGCGATTTGCAAATAAAAATATTTAATGAATATTAATACAAACTCTTTGCATTTTTTAGTATCTATTATACCAAATAATAAAAAAGAAAAAACGACCTTATTTTTGATAATTGATGGAAATTGATATCTTTCGTAACAGAATTATTGAATCATATTTTTGTATAGACAATCAAACCGTTGCATTTTTGTTTAAAATAACCGATTTGCGGTTGAAAACGCCAACATACTCTATTATTGTTAAAATATTGTAAATCTGATTTTAAAAACTCTAATAAAACCAAAAATTGTATACAAAAATTTCGAATTTAATGACAGATTAACTTAAAATTGTTCAAAAGTTCTGAATCATCTTTGAAGTCTAATAATTTTCAAATAAAAATCTCAGTTACCGTTAAAAAACACTGACAAAATTCGAAATTGTTTGAGCTTGTAGATTTTATTATTTTAATCAAAAACCGTTGGATTTAAATTGAATCGTTTTTGTGTAAATAGTTAATACTCTTTAAAATATGATAATTTATAATTGATAATACCTGTGAAACAAGTGATTGTAACAGTACAGAACATAGGTATCGTCAGGAGTTTCTTCCAGTTTTGGGTCAGAATCCTGAATAGTGTGCTATATACAGTGTCAGTATTAAATTTCCACCTGGGTTGTATTTCACATCAAAATTATAAGCTGATAAATCTCTTTGTCTACACTCTTTCATCATGAAAGTGACATATATATATTTAAAAATTTGTCATAAGGACAACCGCAGAATTTCAGCCACAACCACGTCTCACGACCGTGAGATAGGTTGTTACAGTCTGTAAAGAAATCAATACGACAATCCAGCAAAAGCTTCGTGCACCCTAAGAACACGGAGCGACCCAAGGACTACCGCCCTCTCCATTTTCCCCCCAAGTGTTTTAGCATATTGTTGACACGCAGGGATGCATTTTAGGCCGTTAGCAAGTGAAAGCTTGGCACCTCCAAGAGCGCCGATGATCAGGACGATTAGTTTAACAGAATATTCCGGGTACAATCGTTGCAACTCCCTTATAAGGTCTCGATACCTCTCTTTCTTTTCATTCTCCTTGGCTATGATGTTTTTGTCAGCTGGTGCCGAAAATTCGATAACGAGCATGGTTCGCTTCTCGAAGTCAAGAAGAACCATGTCAGGCCTCGAGTGAGCAACAGAAACAATTGTCGAGAATATAAAGTCCAGTATATGCGGCACTTCCCATTGTCGGCAAATGACTCGATTTCCCTAGGAGCATTTAGAGGAGCGATATTAAGGTTAATGCGGTAAGAGTGATAGAGATGGTAATAAAGCACTCTTAGTGCCGCATTGTGCCTTTGAACGTAGGTCGTTCCCGCGTGAGTTGGATAACAAGTTAGTATGCAAGCTAAATGCTCGGAGTGTGCATGGCACGCCCTGCAGCTATCATCAGGAATGTCTTGGCTCAAAATGTAGCGACGGTATGTTAAGGTGGAAATGACACCGTCTTGGCATGCAAAAATGAAACCCTCCATACCAGACTTCAATCCGGGCGATTTAAGGAAAGCAAACGTTAACTCACAAGACATTGACTGATCCTTCACATTTCTGTGGAAGATACCGTGCATCCTCTTATAGAGGAGCTGTTCACGAAAGTTTTTCTCTTGTGCTTTCTTAATCCGGGCTTTCTGGAGTGAGTACTCGAGACAGATAAGATTTGATGCATTTTGCTCACCCCAATACTGAAGTCAAGTCCGAGTGTTTCAGCAGCCTCCTCCGCTGCTTTGTACAGAAACGCTCCTTTGCCCACTTCTTCGTGATTCCTGACCATTTTAAGAAGAGGGTCTCTTCCATTTGCAACTCTATGTGCTGTACTCAGAATAATCCTGTTGTGAAGACATTTAAGAACGGAAGACTTAAAATGCATGCTTTTGTTCATGTGCATAACCATTCTTGTCCCGATATCAAGGGATCTGAGCTCGTTCTTCGTCCATGGAACTACTCCAAATGAATAGAGTACTACCGGGACGGCAAGCATGTTCGTTGCAGATACTTTGTTCCTGGCTGAAAGTTCGGAAGACCAAATCTGCCGGATGAGACGTTTGTATCTGCTTCGGAGAGTATCCTTTATAGATGCCACATCCTGAATGCGGCTCTGTGGCACGCCCAGGTATGTATAAGTCACTCCAGCGCAAAGGTGACGTATAGCGCTTCTATCAACGATCTCAGGATCTTCAGGGATGCCATTAAGTTTTCCTCGCTTCAAATAAACCTTGGTGCATTTGTCTAACCCAAGTTCCATTCCAATTTTCTTATTATATCGTTCGACAATCCCTTGAGCTAGATGTAGTTGCTCTTTGTTTTTAGCATAGATCTTAAGATCGTCTATGTAAAATACATGAGTGACCTTGTACTTTCGATCTGAAAGTTTGCCGCACAAGTACCCGTCGAAATGGCGAAGTGCTAGAGATAGTGGCAATAATGTAAGGCAAAAGAGGAGTGGGCTCATAGTGTCGCCCTGAAAGACCCCTCTCTGAAAGGTGACCTTGTTAGTTGTCACACGATTTTTTCCAGATGAAATAGTAAATCTTGTTTTTCAAAGCGGCGTCAATCTCTCTATGCACCTAACTATTTGCGGATGAACCTTTAAGATTTCCAAAAGACGGATGATAAGTCTATGGGAGGTCGAATCGAAAGCTTTCCGATAATCAATCC
>NC_046662.1:89672175-89673277 GCF_010883055.1 Belonocnema kinseyi
CAACTGACCCGCGGTGCTAGGCCAGTATGTTGGGTCGCACAAAATTTTTTAGCCGCAGTAGTAGTCCAGTGCTGAAGATAATTACATACCACTATAGGGGGGTTACCAGTACTGAGGTGCTAAAAAAATTTCCAACTAGGAAAACAAAAAATTATAAAAGTGCTTCAGAATAAACTATAAAAAGTTGAACAGGCCATACCTGATAGAATTGACTCATCGAAGTATGATGGATTGTGTATAAGACTTTCAGAAAAAATTCCATTGATAAGTGATACTGTGACGTCAATAGACTGGTTCTAACGGAATCATTCCATTTGTACAATATAAGAGCCTGATATTGGAGAAAGGTTTTACCTATCCAGAATCTGTTAGATCGGCTACTGGGGCTGTTGAATTTATTCGATCAAAATCTCTCAAGCTTTACTTTACAGTACGAATCACATTAAGAATCGGCATCACGCGGTTCCGGATTTCTAAGGCATAAGACAAGACTGATGTTGCTCAAGCCGCGTCAATTAGCTGAAATTCCACTTTCGCAGCCAACTACACATGCTACCATCGTTTCTAGAACAAGGCAAAAAACGTCTCCAAACACACTTACTTTGTCAGAAATCACTTCATCTCAGCGTAACGAACAGAATTTTATTATGACCACTCACTTTTTCATTTAATTAATTTATAATCATACTACACAGTATTCTCGATATATTAGCATATAGTAAGAATAGTTTCGTTTTAATCCTTCCCACGAATTGAGAAAAATAGATTATATAGTTATCAAGATTCAGAAGTTGTAAAAAGGATCGATCAATATTGCAATATTGCAATTAAAAAAAAATCTTTATGATTAGAGTAATAATGCGCATAATTACCAGTCTAGTATTATGCAAAAACTTTTTTTACGCGGCTCCTCCATTTCACACGCACGGATTCAATCAATATTATATTATATTATTAGAGTATTGCAATATGTGTGAGCTTTAAATGCAATGTCGACAATACTTCAAGGAGATGATAATACGCTACGGGCTCCTTATATTTAATGAGAATAATCAGCAGCGTGTTACGTTTTATAAACTGCAACACAGTCAACAACAGCTTG
>NC_046662.1:89673377-89675009 GCF_010883055.1 Belonocnema kinseyi
GTGAATATCTTATAAAGTGTGTTCAGACAAGTGATTGGCCTGTAATTCTTCGGGTCAGCTAAGTTGCCTATTTTCGGCAGGAGTATTGTGCGCCCTTCCACCTACCACCCCGGAATCGGCTCTTCCGACTTCAAATATGAGGTGAAAATACGGGCCAAATGCTGATGGGTTAAAGAAATCTTCTTCCACCAGAAGGTTTAGATACAATCTGGTCCCGGTGCGGAATAGTTCTTCATCCCTCTTAATACTTTTTTCACCTCCTCGGTAGTAATGGGTGGGCATTCTTTATCAGGTGTTATGAGAGCAACACATAACTCCTTGAAGCTATTTATATTTTCTGAGTCTTCGTCCAGTCTATGCTGCACTTCGTAAACTTCTCTCAAAAATACTTCGACCTCCTCTGATTTGGGTGGGTGTTCGACAGTAACTGGAGGGTCTTGGAAGAGTCTAGATGGGTCAGAAAGAAACTGTTGATTTTCTCAGACCCACCTCTCCCTCCGCTCTAGACTTCTCTTGGCGTCAGATAGTATCCGTATTCTCTCGACAATATGCTGCCTGATGGTCAGCAGCTTTTATTTGTTAAGTGTGTTATAACGGGTCCGGAGTTCGCGCGCGAACTTTCGAACCTTGGCGGTAAAATTCCAGCCAGATGTGATGTAGTCAAGCACACAGTGAATGCGGGACGCGTACTGTCTTGCCCAGCCGATCTTTATGGCAAGTTGATGCATTCGTCTTTTGGTCTTATGATCAACCGTTGGTTTTGTTTTACGGTTCGCATCGGCCAAAGCTCTCGCTGCATTATACACACAATAATTGATAGCCCAGAGGTCGGATTCCCCGGAAAAATGTCCACGAAGCTGGTCATCCATTTCAGCCAGATCTTTAGGCTTGAGAAAAACCTTGGTGTTGATGTTTCTCCGGGTCATAAAGCATCGCTGTTCCTCTATTGGATGCCTACCCGCGGTTGGTGTTAGTGTCGCCTCTCTTTCTCTGTTGCCGGCTTGTTCTAGGTGGGATAGAGAACGTGTTGCGCTTACATAGCCCCTTTTTCGGAGTAGTTCAGCATGGTTTCGCAGACGTTGCGGCGAAAAGTGCGATAGCTCCGGGTGTTTCTCGCACCACAGAGCATGCAGCCGTGCCATGTAAACACGTTCAGGGGCCACATTCGCATTGTAGCACTCTAGCAAGTCGTGATCAGTCGCTCCTGCCACCCAAAGGTCGCGAGATCCCGCCGATCCATCGCATTGAATCCATTTTCATTGGCTCCCCCAGCTCTAGATTGGTCGGCATTGTTGGCCTCCCATTGTCGGGAGCCCTGCGCGTTCTGTTGTTTTAAACCGCACTTACTGCAACTATGTTTTGTCTTGTCATTGTTGTTCGCTCGAGAAGCTAGGGAAAGGGGTTCTTCCATCCTTGTAGAGCCCCGCATGCAACGATAAGGCTGCGTACTCTGAGAGGTCGCCCGGTATCCCAGAGTCACCGTTCTAGACACCTCACTCAGGTGCCATTTAGCTTTCGGCACGGTTTTCACACCTCTGCTTGAGGGTTAATCTCTTCGGGATCACCCCTGGACAATTGTCCGCGACTGTCTATTTATTGTTGTAACCATATTCAGCAGAAACCCTTGGTACA
>NC_046662.1:89675109-89685020 GCF_010883055.1 Belonocnema kinseyi
CCTACGGATAATCGACTTATATGTTCAAAAATATTTCATTTATTATAAAATTAATGCTTAATATTTATTTTTTTAATTAAATAATCTTTCCGTAATGGTCTTAATTTCTCCTTTGTGCCCTCAGTTTTTAAATATTCAAGTGTTGATTGTTCATAAATATTCAGGAGTAAGAACCGTTTTTTTTAAACATAACTTATGCAATTTATTGTCACAGTGGGCCTTTTCGTTCGCTCTCTCCCTTGGGGAAGTTAAAGAATCTCTCTGTGAAAAGTGGTGGTTACATTAAAATTTTTAAATAATCCTCTATAGCTTGAAAATATACTGAACACGTGCTTGTCTTTTACTAAAAAATAGCATTGGTTGCAAATATCTAAGTGCCGTGTCTATTAACATTATAATCAATATATTATATCTCTCTGTAATTATTGCTTTTTCATATTACGTATGGATTGGTTTAATTTCTGCTTCTATTGGAAAACATTATACTCCATATCTCTGTAATTTTACCATAAATTATTTCGGTACGTTTTATGATTTATCATATGTATGCAATTTTGATTTAAAAGATCAAGATAAAAGAAATTACAGGGGAAATTACAAAAATAATGTCCCCGTCAAATAAATGTGATCAATATTAATTTCTGATAAAGGAGCTTATGATACCAAAAATTTAATCGTTATTTAGTCAGTCCGAAAAAATTGGGAGTGTTAGGAAAGGGGATTGATTGTTATAGTCGTTCCAAAAATTCGTGTCGACTAGCTAAGCTTATATGAAAAATATTTGAGTTCTCATCGCAAATTTTGGGATATCGAAACTTTTTGTTAATAATATGATTATAATAATTTTTCAATTCTGGCGAGAATTCTGATGGATTTTTCTTAGGAAGTATATATGTTGAAATGTTTTTTATTTTCCTATTTTGAAATTTTCTTTTGCGTTTTGAGTGGCTAGCATCTATAATTGATGGCGAAGAGAAAAAAATAATCTGGAAGGAAAAACATCTATTGACAATAAGTAATAAAGGCGTTAAGTATATGTGTCGAATCGAATCTAAAGTCTGTGATCAATTGGTCCATGATAGGCAATAATTGTGGATTGAGATCAAGATATAAATACCGGTACTTTCTGGCATAGTTTAACGATTTGCATCTGGGGAGGTGACAATAATTATATAAGAATGGGCTGAGCAAACCAAGTCGATAATGATTATCTACACCAGGAAAGGGACTACCAGTTATCGCCATAGTCGTTTATAAATTATGCTCGTGCGCGCCACTTGGGACGAAGCCGGCAATTTGTTTGAGTGTCCTGCATTGTAAAGTAGCCGAAGATCTCTCCCGTTCGAATGGCTCCCTTATTCTCTTCTTCTCTTTTGGCCAGTATAGTATCAATGAACCCTATCTGTTTCGCGTGTTTATCTCCCAAACTCTTTGATGTCTCTCTCAAATTTCCTTTTAACACAAGGCGAATCCTCCGCGAAAAGTATTTCAACACAGAAAAATATATGAGAGGCCGTTCAAATAGTATGTCATAATACGCACAAATCACGTTACCTCCACCTTTTTGAGAAATGCAGGGATCGGGTCGTATTCAATGTTTTAATTTCTTCAAATTTCAAACCTTAATATATGCAGATTTTCGAGTAGTAAAAGTTTTAAGTCAACTAATTTCAAATTCAGACAGTCTTACCAATCTTTCTCCAAATGTTCATTGAATTGAAAATGGAATTGAATTATTTTGTTGAAATTTCATCTTTGTTAGTCAAAACTTTAACTGTTTTGTTCATTATTCCCTTTTCTAGATAGACAAGTAATTCACCCTTTTGGGTTGAAAATTCGTTTTCTTGGTTTAAAATTAACTTTTTCGTTAAAAATTGAAAATTCTTATAAAAATTAATCTTTTGGCTTCGAAAATTCAATTATTTGAATAAAATTGCAACGATTTTGTTGAAACTTCGTATTTTTTATTGAAAATTCAACTATTTGGATAAGCTTCAATTTTTATTATAAATTCGTCGGTAGATTGATTTTATATTTAAAAAAATACTTCCCCTCTATTATCCCCTTATTTTCATGAAGAGTCACCCTATTTCCCCTGTTTTTAAAGTATTCTGGATTTTGGTCTGTGAAGTCTGAATTATTACAAAATAAATAATTTCGTATTTAAATTATTATACATTCTTAAATTTAAATCCTTAATTGCTGAGTAATTTTAAGTTTAAAATGAATGTTACTGATGTTCAAGATTAATACAAATTATAAAATTCTCCAATTATAAAATAATCCAATTTCACAAGTTTAACCTTTCAGAAAGAAATATTTTTAATCCAGGTTCAGAATCCTTCAAGCTGAATGGTTATAGTTAAAAAATGGTTTTTACTTTAAAGATAATTTATAATTAAAGATAATTTATTAATTTAATTATTAATCATTTTTAATAAAAGATAATTTATTGCTTTAAACCTAAAAAAATATGGCGCTAAAGTGCATTTTTAGTTTAGAAAAATGTGTCATCATGCTTGTGACTTAATATTGGAAAGGCTCATTATTGCATTATAGGCAAAAAGTTTAAGAAAAATCGAGGTTCTAATAGTGTCTAATAAATAAATTCAGGATCGGAGACATTTCATAAGATACCTGTCGTAACTAATTTTTTTTTCGCGATACATAAACCCGTTTCAGTTAAAAGCATGTAATTTTAGAAACTTGTTTTTTTCAATTTCGCTCGTCATTAAAGGAGATTAATCACCAATAAACTTTTTTCGACAGTTGGGTTTGTTTACTGAAAGGATATTGTTTAACGCTTAATCATTATTTATAATAATAATCGTGTCGCGCCTAAACGCCAGCGCAGGATCTATATTTAATACACTATTTTATGCTTCGGAACGAAATTTTTTATCCTCGACCCTCGTTACGTTGCAGGCTATTTTCTGCAAGGAAATAAGGCGATTCTAATGTGTTCCAATTATCTATTAAAATCAATAAGGCCGTCTGATCGGCGTCGGTTTTCTTGCGTCTTGTATGCTCTTGCAAAATCTTGATTCATTAATTATCGCCAGTTGGCCGATCTAAGTTTATACGGCATATAGTGCACTGCATTTGTGATTTTAAATATATATAAAGCTGAATATGCAACTCTTATTTGTATTTATAAAACATTTGTGTGATTGCAAGATCTAGATGTAACATTATATGGGAGACTAAATAATACTGTATGCGGGGGTTAACGATAAATTTTCACGGCTTTTAAATCTGGAGAGCCGTTTTGCGATTCTCACAGTTGGTAAATCAGCCTGGTGCACATTTCTCGGACTGGTTTAAGCTGGTTCCTCGCGGGCATCAAGATTCCGCGACTGAAATCTTTTTGAATATGTAAAGGCTGTGCCGGCTCCCTTGGGCACCAATAATTTAATCCTATCAATTGCAGCTCGAGCAGCACTTTTACATAACAATTTTGTTAAGACAACAATTACACATTTATTTTTTTTAATGAAATAGATCTTTTTCTTTTCATTTTTTTCGGAGACGTTATACATAGCGAGAGGTTTCCCATTATCAATTTAGATGTACGCCTGACTTCATAAATTGAAAAGAAAAGGATAAATGCAAAAACTTAAGAGAATTGGATGTAGCTGAAGTTCTGAATGTTCAAATGAACCAAATATTTTCCCCAATATTTGTTTATTTACAAATATGGTTCCAGCCAAAATTTAATATAATGCAATTTCAGTCATGTTGTGTAATATGAATTAATGTATATTTTAGAATTGTTTCTAGTATAAAAAGTCATCAATATACAAATTCGTTCATTTGAACGTTCTGAATTTCAAGCACATTTAACTTTCAACGAATACGGGAAAGAGTAAAAAGTCTGTATTTATATGCTTCATTTGTCAAAGAAAATAAATAATTTTCATTTTTTCAAGCATTTAAAAAAACTTGTAATTCACTTTTGTCTTTCCCATGTGTGATATCACTTTCTGCCACAACACCTTCCCGCTTATTTCACGAATCGTGACAAAACCTTTTACGTAGTTTTTGAACGGCCCCTTCAACATTCAGAAATCACTCCACATAATTCAGAAATAGGTGTATATCTGAATTAAGTGGTTCATTCTTTGATGAATGATATATATTGCGGAGTATTATATCAGTCCTTTTCTAAATCTCTATAAGACAATTTTAACTTTGGCTTTTTATTATAGCTAAGCTACTTAAAATAATAAGCGTATTACAGTAGGCCTTGTTATTATAGGTGAATAAATGCAAGGCAGTTCGTATTTATACTCTGGTACTCAAAGTAATCAGAGTCCGTGACGATCGGAACTGTCGAGAAGTATCAGATGATAATAATCATTTCAGCTTTTATATCTCCAGCTTTCTTGTCCCTGTCATTGTTAATAAATCATACCTGGGTTTTAACTTCAGTGACCCGTAACGATTCACTAATGAAACCCCTTGTTTCCAATTCTAATGACTGCTCGAGTATAATATCATGATAAAATATAACATAATGATAATGCAATATTAACAGATTTGCAGGCCCATCCTTCACAAGTAGTAACAGTTCGTATCGATGTTTATTGCAGAAATGGGATAAGGTCATTTTTCTAAGGAAATTGATAACTGTTGGGGCCATCCATAAATTACGTAACGCAATTTCCCGACCATTTTGACCCCCCCCCCCTTATGTAACGCTTTTTCCGACTTTTCCCTGTAGTTTTTCGCCATTGTGTAACGCTGCGCTGGACCCCCCCCCATGAAATATTACGTAATTTATGGATGGCCCCTGTTGTAATTAGCTGTGTTCTACCTAGTCACGAAGCGTTCGTGATGATTTGTGGTTTCATTGTTTCTTAATCTATAGGTGTGAGAGGGCCAATCCTTTATTTATCCGATTAAAGTTATTGGCTTTTATATATGATAGGTTATTGAAAAGGTCCGTTCACTTCAGTTCATACAGACCAATGCTTTTATTCGAATAATAATAAATGTGTAAAGTGAGGCAATCTCGAGTTTGTGGAGAATATAAAGTCAGTAATTTGGGAAGAAATGCAAAAAATAAATTGAGGCGAAGACAAATACGAGCCAACTTCTGCATTCGTTACTACTTTCCCACAAGCTTCGTTCGCTCCAGGAGGTCTTTGATGACAAAGAGTGGGATGAAAGACACCAGGAATTTCACTAAGACTTTGATGATCTTATAACTTACATAAACCCCTTTGAAGACTGCAAAACCTTTCGTCCTTGGTCTTTAAGTTTTACAATTTACAATCTCCATCTTTTTGCGGGTACAATAAATGCGGAGGTCATTTACGAAGGTTATTACGGAATTATGGTTTCGGTTTGACTGTAATTTTCTGAGTTTGCAACTTTAAGAAAGAAGAGTTAAGAAGCAAGTAGCTGCATTCTAATTCAACTAAAAATATTTTATACCAGAACTCAGAAAGTTTAAATTTGAATCGAAAAATTCCTATCTTGCATTCCAAACATTGTTTTTCTAGGTAGTATTCTAAATCCTAAAATTGTAAACTGTGAAACTGACTGACTGACTGACTGCCTGACTGCCTGACTGCCTGACTGCCTGATAATTTTTCGAGCCGGTGCTTTTCTCGGTTCAGCAAATTCGGAAACAATGAGGACCAGCCAGTCAGCGCACCTAGGCGGTATTTGCCTTGCTTGGGTCTGTAACTATCTGGACAACCGGCCATTAAGCATCGGCGAGGGGTCGTGCCGATGCCTGGGATACGGGGTGGCAATTAGCAAGAACAATAGGAACAGGGCCCTTCTTTCTGGGAAGTAGGATGGTCCCTCCGGGCCTTGAGCCAGGCAGGTAGACATTAAAACGTAGCCGACAAGGCCCACTATCCTGTATCGTGTATCATATACTCCGTGTCTGGAACCAACCACCAAATATTTCCTCCTTCCTCTATCTACGAGTATATCTAAAACTAAAGTCTAAAAAATTAAAAAACTATCAAAAAAATTAGAAAAAAAACGTTAACAAACAACTGCATTCAAGATGAAAAGTAATACAAATATTATTTTCAGTTTCTTTTTCGAACTGTGGATCGTTCCAGAATTGTCCATAAGACTAGCCTAGCCTTAGCACTATACTTGACCAGTTAGTTTTACGGAAAATTCCGTAATACTAGTCAGTGCCTTTCTTTTTTTATTCTTTCATTACAGCACGCGATGTCGACACAAGCTTCCTGGAGATCCCTTTCTATCACACAGAAAGGAAACCTGCAATAATCACGTTCACTTGTAATCTCTGTAATTATATTGGAAAGAAACTGTGATTATTACTCATCTTTATCTGATCAATGAGCCGATAAATTATGAAATTACCCTCCAGTAATGCTGGCAATAACCGATTCATTTTTCACAATTGATATCCACTAATCGATCCTTACTGGTTTTTAAAAAGGTTTCCAACTGAAAAATATCATATCTGATATCAATGAAAAAATGATTCGACTTTATACATTATAAATATAATAGCATCATCAATAAATTGCGCTCTATGAGCTCATGCAGTTTTTCGATTTGAGGGGGAAAACAATTTTTAATACAATATAAAAATTTCCAATAACTTAATTTTTCATGTTTACCAGTTTATTTAATTTTAGGGTTATCTGCATATAATTTGTCCACGATTATTGAGAAAATTCAAATTAATTTTTTAAGATTTCAGCTATGTCAAATCAAAATTTTAACAACAAACTTAATTTTGTAAGCAAATAGTTGAATTTGTAACTAAAAAAGATTAATTCTTAACGTAAAATGTAATGTATAATTGATGTCTGTACTAAAATTATTTTCATTCTAAATTCAAAAAGACGAATTTTCAACAAGATAGTCAAATCCGTAACCAGTTTCTTACAAAATAGTTTAATTTTTGAAATCGGAAATATAAATTTCAAACAAGAAAGATCATTTTAAACAACAATTCTCAACAAACAATGTAATAGTTGATATTCCAACTAAAATAAATGTTTATGAAAATCAAAAAGAGTTGAATTCATTAAAAAAATACGTAAAAAACAAAAAATAGTTTAATCCTCAAGCGTCCATTATTATTGACTATTTCTGAATTATTTCAAAACAATAAAACTTCCTAAATATCTTTTATAATGATTCGAACTTTTCGTAAATTTTGTTTTAAATTTTGCACAAGTAAAATTGCGCGAAACTCTTCTAGATTTACTTTTTATATGTTTGAAATATTTTTAAAAAAATTTTGCTATTTTCTCTGAATTAATTTTTGTTAATAAAAAAAAAACATTAGTCACTTTCCCAGAAGGCAGAAGATTTAAATTCTTTAAAATCTTCGACATTTCTTGTTCGAAATCTTAAAAAAATCTACATTTTGTTTTACATTTTTTGAAATCCTTCCAAGTTTAAAATTATAGTTTTTAATTTTTCCAAAATCTTCAAAAATCGACAGTTTCTTTGCATTTTAATATGAAATATTCTCAAGGTTTAAATTATTTTTTAATATTTAAATAACTTCAGAATATCTTATGAAATATTTAATATTAAAAAAAATAAATTGATTTTTTCCAATAAAATCTAAATCTTTTAAAATTTTCTCGGTAATCTTAATGCCGATACAGACAATTTCTTTTACCCGTACGAACGGGTATTTTTCTCATCGCTTTAAATGTGTAAAAAATCTTTTTAAATTAAAATGTTCTCTATTATCAAAAACATCTAGGAACATTCAAAAACAAATTTTATCGTGAAATAAAATTGGCTGCGACTGGCCGTCCTGAATTTATTATCGGGACGACTAGCCAATCTTATATGAAAAATATTGCACTACTCATGCGGAATTCCGGAACGACAAGACTGCCGTGATTTGGAAGAACCCCGTTAACTGCATTTCGGGCAAGTCGGATAATTGCTTATTTGGACATTTTTATTAAAAAAATTGACGGCACATATCTTCCTAATATTTTTCAAGATATAAACAAACTGAAACAGCCCATAAAACTCGTATTCACATATTTTTGCAACCAATCAGGTTATCGGCAGCAGTGTGCCGGTTATTTTCGAGCGTGTTAGGTAATATCCATTTTTTAGATAGGAAACAACAAACATTGCTTACAAACTCTGTAAATTCTAGAAAATATTTATATTTCTACCTAAAGAAGCAAGTTAATATAATTTCATAAGAACGTGAATTTGAATAATAATGCTGGTAAAGAGCCTGTAATTAGCACCCATTGAACATTAATTCACTATCATAATAGGCGACTAACATTATTTATCCACTGATTTCTGATATCTGGCATCAGGTTCATTATATACATGAATTATGACAGCAGAAGTTGGATTGTGGAACAACATACGGGAATAACGTGTAGATTATGTCCGAAATTACTCTCAATGAAATCGTATCGAGTGTTTAATGCTCGTCGCTTGAAGGCCCCACGGCTGTTTTTCTTGTCGGCGTAGCGTGCAATTATCTTTGCATAAACATTCCATGGGTGAGTGTAAAATTAAGGACTCTGAGATTTCGCCGGTGGTAACGACTTGTAAGCACTACGAAGCAAAAAGAATATTATTATAAAGGGAAAGAGATAGAGAAGTTGCGTATAATTTGGAGCAATTTGGCAATTGCAGATAATTGATGACGATACCTTTTACTTTCGAACGAACCGCGGCGTCGCTTTCGAGTCAAGTTAAGTAGGACTAATCATCGGGTACCATGATCGAAAGATGGGAAACCTGCCAGTCTTCTCTCCCAAATTCTCTTCTCCTATGCATATACACTCCATCCCATTCCCATAAGCAGAAGGTCCCTATACTCTGTGCCCAATTTCATTTTGCAAACATTATTCACGTTTTTATTTATTTTTTATTCTCTTCAAGACACGATGACACAAAAGGAAACATAGAAAATAAAAATTAACTTTGTTTCAAAACAATTATTTGTGAATAACCGGTTAACATCTCATTTGAACTCTTCTCGGGGAAATAATTTCACATTTACGATTTTGGCAATAATCAATAAATCGGCAGACAAGGGTCATCATTATGTGCCGTAACCTTTGTTTCAATTATTAACCACATTTAATTATTTTTTACCCTAAGGGCCTCAAGTCAAATCTGCCATTACCAACAACTATTTTACAATTAAATATATTAAAATAAACACATTTGCAAAGCGAATCAATTTTAATAACTTTGAAGAATTTGATGCATTTGGGTAGGACAACATACAAATTTTTTCGTTTCAACAAAATTATGGTTCTTTCAAAAAAAAGTTTTGATGACCTAATTAAGATTTGGTTGAACCATACAATGTCGGTTTCAGGTGAGTGAATTAAAGTTACAAAGTCGAGTAGAAAGTATAATTTTGCACTGGAAATTATTGGTCATAGTAGGCACTAGACAAAAAATTAGTAACCCTACGCCTACGGGTCGCCCTATGGTGTTTATAGTTGAATTAACTCAAATATCTGTGGTGCCTCACACTAAAACTCGTAAACTTGTCCTAATAATAGCGTCAAAAGGATGTCTGGTAGCACAGAATAAAGTAATGGTAAAATTTGTTGCAGGAAATTTCTTAGACGAATAAAGGTTTATTCAGACCACTTCGCGTTTTTTAAAACACATGTGTGGTCATGGAAAAAAAAAGAATTTTTAACCAATATTCGATTAAAGTTTATCCTGTAAAGTTAATTTTCGTTGCGCCGAATCTTTCATCGGAAATCGATATAAAGTTTATCTTCTGTTTTTTTTTTCTGTGCACGGAGAAAAAAGTTCAGTGGCTCCTACCCTTGCAAGGGTTAGCCGTTAGAGCCACTAAACGGAATAGTAAATTATGGACGGGCCACTACAAGAGTAGAATCTACTGAACGCGTGTTGAGTCGACTCTACTAGTCGCTGAAGAGTAG
>NC_046662.1:89685120-89695197 GCF_010883055.1 Belonocnema kinseyi
ATTGAAATGAGTGCTTAAAGATGCACACTCCAGGTTGTAACCATGGCCCAATTCGAATTTAGGAGTCAATCCGTGTTTTCCAAGAAGACGATGGCATAATCGAAGCTGCCAGCGGATCAGAGAGGTTAACTTTATACTTACAACTAAGGACCGTCAGAGGGCTATACAGTCGATTTTACTGAACAGATAGTCAGCCTTCGTACTCTTCTGTTCAGTAGAATCAACACAACGCTGTTTAGTGTTCTTGAATCAACGAGTAGTTACTATTACTATAAATCAGCTTACTAAACGCGAATAGTAGCATATACTCTACCAGTTCTCTCCGTATGAACCGTGAAAACCGGGACATAGCAGGGAATATAAATTAAGTCGAAAAAACCCGAAATTCAACTGACAATACAAAATAGAGCCGGGATTTGCATTTAAAGTTTTGTAAAATATGTCACAAAAAGTTTTGATAAGCTTCTTATGAATTTCAAAATGTTTTAAAAGAATCAGAAAATTCTTAAGAGGATATTTTAAAGTGTTTCAAAATATTTCCAAATTGGTTGAAAAAGAAGAAATTGAGCAATAATTCGAGTCAATTAAAAAAAATATTTAAAAATTCTTCTCTTGATAGATAATTCACTTATTTTGTTACAAATCCAATTTCTTGGTTTAAAGGTAATTTGTTTTGGTTGAAAATTCAACTATCATGTTAAAATTTTGTCTTTTTTGGTTAAATTCAACAGTATATTGCTAAAAATTCACTTGTTTTTTTGTTGGTGAAAAATTAAACTATCTTGTTGAAAATTCCTTGTTTTTGTTGAAATTGAATATTTTTTAGTTGAAAATCCATCTTTTCTGGTACAAAATGAATATCCTTAATTAATAATGTGCCTATTTGGTAGATAAGGTCAATGACTTCGTTGAAAATGATTTTTTGTTGTGGTGGAAAATTCATATTTTTGGATTGAAAATTTAACTGTTTTGTTAAGAGTTCAACTATTTTGCTGAAAATTCATCTTTTCATGAATTCAATTTTTTATTTTTTTTATTAAAAATTAATTACTGGCCGGGTCAACCCTGGTTATATCCCATGGTTGGGAGCCGGCTGGGCACTGGTCAGGTTAATGTTTTTGTAGAAATTACACATTTTTTAAGAGTCGTGATATTATCAAAGACGTAATTATGGATGCTAGATGAATTATTATTTGAAAATTATAATTTAAAGATTTATTAGACCAGTGAAACAAAAATGAGCTTTTTTAAATTCTTTTAAAAAAGACATTACATTTTTTTGAATAATTTAACATTTTAAATTAAACTGTGATCGAATCTGCTATGTGCAACAACAGAAATGATACAATTTTTATAAACTTCTCTATATTCGGACCATGTTTAGCATGTACAATTTCAAATTTACCGCCATATATAGCGTCTGCTGTGCATAGACACTCAGTAATTTTCAGTTTCGAAACTGGAATGAAAATGCTTCTTGCACTCATGTCGCGTCGTCAGTTCGAAGTTAGCAAATAAAATCGAGACTCGTAGTTAAAATCAACCTTATTTCAGTAATTAGTTTGAATCCCCCACTTAGTGCGCGAATAATTATTATTTTAAATTAAAATATAGTCTTGTGTATACAGTTTTTACTTTCTTCCTTCCTACCCTTAAATCATCACGTGGCTTTCAAATTGCTATGAGATTCTATCATCAGGGAATAAAATTCTACTCCAATTTTCTTGCCAGAATTGGTTCACTTGATTTGACTTTTAAAGTTCACTATAATCTTTACGATGAGCCTTAAAAGACAAAACAAGTTACCAATTTCTCGCCTGAAGCAACATTTCTTAACCGCTTTTTGGCCGGATTACCCGGCCGGTATTGAAGCCGGGATCCGACCAGTTTACCGTGACGTTTTTAGCCGGAACCTGGCCGGATTCCCCGACCAGCTCCCGGCTTAAAGCGGGGCTATCCGGCTGGGACCCGGCTGGATCCCTGATTGGATTCCTACACGGGTTATTTGAATGTCATATCGAATATTAAATTTGTTTGATGGTTCATGTTTTTGTTGATGAAAATTTACCAAATTGGTAGAAAGTTAAACTACTTTGTTAAAAAATAATTTTTAAAAATAAAGATTTATCATTTTAGTAGAAAATTAATCATTTTTGGTAAATATATATTCATTCTTGGTTAAAAATGCAGCTGGTTGAAAAATATTTTTTGGTTGAAGATTCAACTATTTTGTTGAAAATTCGCCTTTTGAAAAAAAAAGTTTGAATAGATTTAAATAAAAATATGGATTTTTGAAGATTTAGAAAAAATAGAAGCGATCTATAGTTTTTAAGCCCTTTCGTATTGTCAATAAATCATTGATTAATTATTAAAGAGTTATTACAAAAGTGATTATGAAAATAATTTATTCTGTCATAATGAAAGAAAGACAAAATATTTTTTGTAATTACTCTCCAATAATTAATTATTGATAAGACATATCTACGAATTATTTGGCATTTAGAATATCAAAAATAGTAATCAGCTAAAAATTTATTTATAAAAAGAACTATCAAAAAAATGATTTGGTTTCAAATATAATAAGAAATCACGATACGTAAAATTCCACATAGGAAAACGTAATTTTAAATGCGTTTCATTTGTGTTTCGAGTAAGAGGATATTTGATATGTGCAATCAGGAAAACCCGAAAAATAGCTGGGAATTTGGTAGGAGAAAATTATTAGACATTCTAGCCAATAATTAAACAATTAAAAATAATAGTTAATCCTTACATTTTAGGCTTTAAGATAAGAAAAAAATTCAGGTATTCTTAGCTGCATAGTTTCGGAGATGCTTTTTCTGTCTAAACCACGTCTAAACACACGTATTTCTCCCAATGAAACGAAAACGGGAGAGCGCTTTGCCGGCAAATAAATCACTAGAAGTACGACGGCGCCTAGGAGTCGGAAAAGACAAGATCGAAGAGATTTCGGCTCTGTCTTGCAGATCTTGCATTTCTCAAGCATCCTCTGTCAGGAAAAATTCCCAGTATTGAGGAGAAAATGATGCTATCCCAACTTGTGTTTCTAAAATGTCTAAAACCGGTTGTTAGTTTTAAGGTTCCTTTTCCAGATATCTGAAATTTCCGGATAAATGAGACAGAAGTAATGTATTGAAAATTAAAAGTAAAACACAATATAAGCCTTTAACAAAATTGAATAATAAATTATAAATGTTATGCACTATAATTCGTTTGGAAGTGTTAAAAAACCAGTAAAGATTTGATTTCATAATGATGAATCGTTAACTTTATTAAGAATTAAGGCGATTGATGAAATTATGAATTCTTGATTTGTTCCCAGAGGCTGTAATTGAAATATAGTTAATAACATGTCGATGACTAAGAAAATTGTTTTCTTTTTTTGTTTCAGGTGAGTCCACGTTGCATAGTCGCATTCAAGGTCCTCGTGAGTATAAAAAGACTGGGAAAACTGAAGAAGCAAAAAATGGTCTCAGGCAAGAACTTTTTTAAAATGTCTAAGACCTGATTAATCTGACGCCTATATAATATTGCATTACAAAATTTAAAAGTATCGCAAGTAATAAGGTACGAAGTTCCTGATCCTGGAAATTTAAAAACTTCCTACATTTGTTTAACAAACGTTGAATAAATTAATGAAAAATCTACATTTGATATCTCGAATCCGTAATCATAATATTAAATACTCATTTCTAAAAATCGAATTAAAATATAAATGCCTTAACTTAAAACTATATGAAATAATTTCTTTTTACACTATCCAAAATTCTATTATAGATCTTTAACTTAAATGCTCTGAATATGAAAAATTGCATAAAATAGACAAAAAAGAAAAAGAAACAAATACTTTGCCTTAATTTGCTATAAAAATAATCTCATTAGCTAACAGATTATCACGCAACAAGTGTAAAATCAATATCGATCTTTGATTGTAAAGTTTGACACGCGGCACGATTCTCGAGTGTGTTTAACTTTAAGAAGTTTAAACCCACAATACATCACGTGGGAAAGAATGACCGAGGAATCGGCTTCTCTTGCCTCATGGCTCGGCAAATAAAGGACGTAATAGCTTTTCTTACGGGCACGAGGCCCAGGAATCTGCACAGGGTACCAAGGGATAGCGAGTGGGTGGGGTGGGGTTGGGGCGGGGAGACGGGCCCTCTACTTGGGTCTTGGGTCCCGACCGAAGAACGGCATGCCGAAAAATAAAACCTTTATATTGAGCCTGGTCGCTGACTAGTCACCGGAGTCCTTAAAAAGAGAAAGAAACGAGACTGAAAGAAAAAAAAGCAAGGCCCATTATATGCGCGTGCACTTGTCGTCAGGGACTTGGGCCTTCTGTTCCCCGAAGCACTTTGCATCGACATGTATCTATCTCTTCCCCTTCTACTTTTTCTACCTTTTTTTTTGTAACCGCTAATCATTACAAAGTAATTAGTATTTTCATTAAATCATTAACGTAATTTAATTATCTTTCACTCCTAATTACTTTATTCTACAATTACCCCCAGTGAAAAACAATTTTTTGATTCACATTAATAGGAATTTATTCTTTCGAAGTAGTGTATACACGGTAATTTAGTATAGATGGCGTAATAAATAATATTCTGTTATCCCTGAAGAAAAAATATCATTCAGATTATCATTCATCTTTACTTAGTGTCGTGTCGATCTTTCCTTTTTGGAGTTTTACGATCAATTCATTATTTATGTTATTGCTTAATGCTCAAGTGGTGGCATATGTCCTTTTAATAAACCGGTCGTGATTATAAAATGTCGACCCCCAAGAGAGCAACACGAGGCCTCTTTTATATATCCTTCATAAGAATCTCGAAAGGATTCTTATCGTATTAGGTTTCTGATCTCCGGAAGCCTGGGGCCCCTTCGGCAAACTGGGCCCCTAACTGTCTAATCTAAGCTTTGAGACCCACGTGTCGACAGTTTTCAGTGTCACAGTACAATGACGAGTATAAAGCCACCGATGCCTCCAGCTCTAAGTCTAATTTAATTAATTCGATATTTATAGATTTATTGCGAGTTGAACTGCCTCAACTGAAAGCACTTTATTCTAATTTTATAATCCTTTTATAAATCGTTGAATCCGCAATATAGTTTGTAACATACTGAGTAAAAAATATTAATTGAATTTAAGAAATGGCAACAAGAATGATTTTTTTTTCAAGTAGAGAACATTTTGTCTTGAAACAAGAAAAATTTCGTTAGATCAAAATATATTTTATTGAAACCATGGCCACATTTGGTTAAAAGCTCTACTAGTTGATTAAAATTTAATTACTTTATTAAAAATTAATATTTTTGGAGGAAAATTCAACTAATTTGTTGAATATTCTTCTTTTTGGTTGGAAATTCAATAATTTTTGTAAAAAGCAATCTTTTTTTTTTAATTCAACTGTTTTGTTGAGCATTCTTTTTTGGATTGAAAATTAGAAAAGTAATCTTGTTTTTTGAAAATTGATCTTGTGGATTTAAAATTCATCTTGTGCTAGAATATTAATTTTTTCGGTTGAAAATTTATATTTGACGTTTGAAAGTAAAGTAAGATTTAATTGAAAGGTTATTATGTTTTCGGTCCAGAATCATCAGAAAAACCATCCTTTTTTGGGTTGAAAATACATCTTTGTTTCTGTTGAAAATTTATCTGTCTTTGGTTGAATTTAATCTTTTTTGTTTTGAAAATTCGATTCGTTGATTCATCTTCGTATAGGTTGGTAATTCAATTGTTTAGTTAAAAATACAATTTCGTTTTGGTTAAATTTCCTTTCTTGATTGGAAATGCAAAGTATTACAATTTAAAATTTGAGCAACCTATACAGGTACATATATTGATGTTATTAAAAATAAATTATTCCCCTATTATTCTTCTTATTTTTTTTAAATTCAGCATTATTCACCTGTTTTGCGAGCATTTTTGGCCGTGAAGTTTGAAATAACGTTCGAATAATGTACTCCATATATATTTTAAATTGGATTTCCAAAATGTTTAATTATTTTTAAAAGTTACATAATAAATAAATTAGTTTCGAGTAAATATTATCATGCGATATACATACACGTTTAAAATCAGTCGGGAAGAATTTAATTTTTAACCGTGAAAAACCGGAAATGGCCTGGATTTTTTCTTTCTTTTTTGATAGCCTGGCTACCCTGATTTGTGTTAAAAATCCTAAAATTGATTTGACGACACTTTTAATTATTTGAACGTGAATAAGATTCCTTGCAACAATAAAATCGAATTCCAATCTGCTTTTTCAATTCTTTCGCCGGTCTCTGCTTTGAAGGATACGGACGTCCCGCCCTGTTGCGAAATTAGCGTTATTCGTTAATTACTACCGAATTAAATTTGGCAAAATGGATTCCTGTCGAAACCTGTCCGGGTAACGTTCTGACGAATTTTTTTTATAGTGAGGGACTTTCAAACTCGCTTTCGAGGATCCGACCTACTCGCGAGTGCGTGATTGCCCAGAAGGGGCCTTTCAATTATCTTTTTTTCTTTTCAATGTTTTTTTCTTTTTTATTTCGCCATTGGAATTCCTGAGAGACTTTTAGGCACCAAAAACGAACAGGTGTTCGAAGTGGCCGTAATTCGGACGTAAATCCAAACGATTGACTATGCTGGCCACCGTGTGGCTTGAAACCCCCTTTAATGTCTTTATGCTTGTTATGCGTGGGTCACAACTCAACGGTAGGCGGAAATGAAACATGCCTTTCAATCAAAGTCAATCTTAATGAAATAATGTCCGAGTCACTTTCCGGCTTTTCCACACTTCAAAAAGTTTAAATTGAAAAAGCTCCTCCTGCCGGAATTTATTTATTTTCTTTGCATTCAATTTTGATTTTGTACACATTTTTAATAAGAATAATTAAGTTTTAAAATTTAAAATATTTGATAAAAGCTTTTGACTTAAAAAAGCAATACATTTTTACTCTTATTTAAATAATTTAATTTTAACGAACTCAAGTTAATCCTTTTAAATTGAACTGATATAAAACTATATAGATAGAAATTAGATTACGTTTAGATAATTTTACAATTTAATGTCTACAGTAAGTTTTAAATTTATATACAAATATAAAATTTAATATTTCAAGTTTCGAAGTGAAAAAATGATCTTTAAACTGAGTATCTTTATCTTTAAGTATCTTTGTACTACTTCAATTTCATGAAAAGATTCAAAATTGATACAGCAGTTTTTTTGTGGTTGCCAAATGAATTAATAAAGTAAATTAAATCGTTCAAGATTAAAGTTTAAAATGCTTGAATAAATATTTATAGCTATATTTTAAACGACGTTGTTTAGGAGCATCTAGATTTCCAAGCATTTAAAATTTTTATTTTTGTCAGATGCTAATTTCTATTTCAACTATTTTTTTTTATTTTTATTATTACACGTTTAAGCCATTTCCCTTTCGGGATAGGCTTGACTCACTCGGTAGAGAAAGGATTAATGGGAGGAAGGGATTGAAGAATTTTTAGCTTGGTATAGAATTCTCGTCTTATTTATTTAAATAACGTTTTAACGTTTCTTTAACGTTTTAATTTAAATAACGTTTGGTTTAAATAACGTTTTTTTTTTAATTCGTTCAATTTTGCACCCTTCCAGTTTTTAATTGGTATAATTTAAAGGTCTTTCAAAACTCTTTCAATTTATAAATGAAATGGAGTTAATTTTCCAATCGATTCCTTTCATTTAATTAAAAATTCGAATATTTTCTTGAAAAATTGACATTTATAGTTGAAAATTCAACTATTTTTTCGATAGCTCATGCATTTTTTGTTGTTGAAAATTCATCTATTTTGGTGGAAAAATCAACTTAATAAGTAGAAAATTGAAGTAATCTGTCAAAGATTCGACTAATTTGTTGAAAATTTTATTATTTTGCTAAAAATTAAAGTAATTTGTTAAAAAGTCATCTACCTTGATAGAAAATTTAACTGGTTGATTGAAAATTCGTCTCTTTGGACAGAAAAGTCGTCCTTTTCGAATTAAAATGTGTCTTCCTTTTGAAACTTCGACAATTTCTTTGGGAGTTTATCCTCATGGGCTGAAAATTTGACAGTTTGTTTAAAAATGCAACCTTTTTGTTGAAAATTAAAGTGTTTTGTTAAAGGTCCTCCTTTTGGTTAAAAAATCAACTATTTTTATGAAATTTTGGCCTTTTGGGTTGAAAATTCATCCTTTATTGTAGAAAAATAATCTTTTTTGGCTAAAGTAAAAAGAATGTTAATATTTTTCATTTTTAATCTGACATAACTTGGGCAGGGAAAAATCAGGGGAGAGTCAGGGCATTTTAAGGATGATATTTTTAGACCACCCTTAATTATTTAATATTTATGTATCATGTGATACTTTAAAAAATATTGATTAATTACTGTTTATATTTATTTTTCAAATATCGCCATTGAAAATTGAAATATTTTAATGATTCTGAGTATCGTATTTTAGTCTACTAAATGGCTTTATTGGACTTAGAATTTGTTACGAGAATTGTGACGCCCCTAATGCGGGACTGAAACTCGAAAGGGCGGGTCAAATGGCAAAATAAAAGGATTGCTTTACTCACGGTGGCATTTGTCAAGTCTGATGAATGAGTTCGCCAATAAGACTTATAAGACTAAACAAATTTCTGCAGATGACAGCTAAATAAGGACGGAAATTACGATATTAATACGAGTGTGCGAACCGACAAGCTCATTACTTTTATCATTTCCCATGGGCTTTGTTATCTCTTAAATGCATACAGGGAATATATTGTAAATACCATTATTCACAACTATATGCTTCTTGTTCACTGTTACTCTTCAATTTATAAATAATTCGATGAACTTCCAATCTTAAACAAACCGGCTTGGTTTAAGCTTTAAGGTTTAAAAATAACATTTAAAACTACATGTATATATCGTAATAGTGCAGACATAAATTTCATGCCTATTATACACATAGATAAATATTATTCGGTATGATTATTATATATTTGGTACAATATTTCTCAAGGAAGATGACCCAAAGCATTATATCATCTTTTGAATGTATAAATCTTTTTGATTTTTTCATTGCAAACAATTCAGGCGCCGACTCCCAAAAAGACATAAAATTTTCTGCCCCGAGCACAATGCCGTCTCGTCGTTAAAAAATTCGTTCATAAGTTTAATTCTCAAAATTTCAATTAACGTAAGGAACCTATACAAATATGATTATTAAAAAGTTTTACTTTCGGTATTGTCAGGGTTCATTTTCATTTTAAGGAATAAAATTGTATGTCCCTTTATTCGATCTGAAACCTCAATTTTGCGTTTTCAATTTGGATATTGTTCAAAGTTAAATAATATTTTCACATTAAAATTTGATGGAATCAAAGAGTATATTTAAATTGTTGTTGCATTCCACGTCCAATATGAATCATCATGATGATGCACTCTAGTAATTAAAACACTTGTAAAATAAATTTCTCGATTAAAATATATACAACATGAATTTGGAAATGCCAAACTATTGTTAAAATACAGTTATTTTCTGATCTTATTCTAATATACCTAGAAAGGCAGTAAATCTAGATTATCTAGTAATCTTAATGATTCTGAATGTGAAAATAATTTTACGTATCTGTGATATCCTGAAAAATGTCTCGTTTGATCTTAACTTGGAGATACCGATTCTCAACAAGATTTCCTCGAAGGCTCAGGTGTTGGGGCGCAGGGTTCGCGTTTTAAAATGAAAGACGAGGAAAGGAACGAATTGCATCTCAATCTTGTTGGGAGTGTGTGAGTACGACATTTTACGCTGGTTTCAGGTCCCGCGTGTTTTGCAAACGATCTCAGTTTGATAACAAGAGGATCTCTTATACACATAAGCAATATTATATTGCCGTCGGTCATTCACACCGCGCCACTTTATTCGGATCCAATATTCCTCCTGCTTACACATTATGCATGAATGTATATACGAGGGTGGATTGATAAGTTTCCGGCCTGACCAAGAAAAACAACGTTTTTAAGAATTTTTTTTTTTATTTCTCAACATAATCTCCTCCAAGGCT
>NC_046662.1:89695297-89718703 GCF_010883055.1 Belonocnema kinseyi
TGGATATTGTTGACAGATGACAATACGCCAATTAGCACAAATGGTAAGTTCCTACAGTGCCTACAAGTGTGCCTACTGGCCGCTAGATGGCAATACCGGTTTTATATGTATACACCTGGTATTTTAAGTTAATAAATAGCGTTTGAAATTAAACCATTTGTTGCTTGACTTCTGCAAGGTTCTAAAACAATTGTTCAAATTGGAACCCCTAATAATTGAACATTTTTAGTGAAAAACCCTCGAAATCGAATAGTTAAAAATGTAATTATTAAAAATGAATGATTTCTTATTTCAGTTATGTATTAATAGTTAATTAATTTTAAGGTTGAAGTGTTCAAATGAATCAGAAATAAGTAATAAAATAGTATTTTTTCTTTCACAAGTATTTGAATACAAAAATTATAACATTAAAATTATGCAGATTTAAAAGCCTTTATATAAAGAAAATTTTAAAAATAGGCAAAGTAGACACCACATACCTACAAAATAGGATTTCTTAGCGTATTTAATACGTTAATTACGTTGTTTAAATATCCCGCTTTCATACTTTCCTTTCTCTACTTCCCCACTAGTCATCCTCACTTCCTTTACTTCCCCATTTCCTCTGAACTTTTCACACCACCCCCTACTACCCTTCACGTCCCCACCCCACTTGCCCTTACTTACCCTTCCGGAAAAAGTACGACGGACAGATGGACGGAAATATGAACACCCGACCGAAACTATACAGGGATTTCTGTCTATAACCCTTAACATTAAGTAAATTAACCGTCTTCTTGTAGTTATATGCTGGAAAATTGAATTTTTTATTTTTTCAACAGCATTTTCAGTCCGAGAACGTGGTAATTTAATGAAATCCGTGAAATTAAATTTTCAGATAAAAACAATAGGTTTTCATTGAGCTGAGAATGTAAAAATTAGGGAAATATAATTTAGCAATTGAGTTGACATTTGAAGGTTTATTTATCTTTGAAAACACATAATTTTCAGAGTTTAATTTTACGTGACTATTCTTGCTCAAATTGGCCATTTTTTCCTTCCCTATAAATCTTTAATTTTTCTTGCATGCCGCTGTCAGTGTGTGGTTTAAAATGTTTTCAAAATATTGTTGTGCAAAAAATCTATAAAAGGTTTGAAATTTCGAATTTGAAATGCTATATTTCCAAATTCTGTAAATACCAAACCATAATCGTATACTTTTATTTTATAATTAGAAACCGTTGTGTATTCTCTTCCGGCATATTTTTTCCGAAGAATAATCGCAGGATGATATGCAGGCGGGTAAACACCACATTGTTCCCCGGGTCAAATCCCAAACACTTTTTAAGAAGGAGAATTACCGAATTAACTGAATTAACGTACTCTCGTTGACGAAATAAGTTCAGATACTTAATAGTCGCGTGATTTGAGTTCCGGTTCCGGCATATTTTTCGGAGATGAATTTTTAAACTTGTTGGAATTAACTTTGAATCCGTTGAAATTCAATTCATCATACCTTTGGGTACATCATACCCATCATGCCTCAATATCACTGCATGCAATTTCTACGCAATACCCTTTTATTTCATTTTTTGTGGGTCTTATCACTTCAACTAAAATTAACAAATGGATGGTTGCTAAACGTCTCTTGCCTTGTCCTGTCCTAATTCCTTAGTTTAGTCCCGCAATCGTGTCCTTTTTGCCCCAAAGTATCCATCGCAAAAAGCGATATCCTCTCATTCGCTAACTACCTACCTAAATTCTTGAATCCTAAAAAATGAAGAACGAATCTGGTTACCTACTCTTGAGGGCCCAGAGAGTCCTACAAGTCTGTTTCTCCTGGGGTCTTACGAGGACCGGCAGAGATAGAAAAAGATACCATTCAAGTATTCTCTGGATAGAGAGAGAGAGAGAAAGACGCAGATGAAGAATTGAGGAGCAGTAGACTAAAGACTAAAGGACGAATAACGAAGAAAAAGAGTCGGTAGGCTCTCATCTGCGGGTTGTATGTGTATACTGTATATTGTATGCTACTATACTGTGTGTATAGTCTGTATGCTGTCTGCCGAAGATACCCGGCGAGTATTTCAGTGTGGGCTTGTGTTTAAAATAAAAAAGGAAAAAAAGGGGGGAAGCAGCGGGAGGTCGAGAGGTCCGGGCAAAAGAGAGATACAACCGACATGCCGAGCCCGAAGAGAAGCCGAGGAAGGCCCGTCCGAAAACAAACACAGACTGCTCCGTGGGGCCGTTCGTTATGTGTCCGCGGCATATTAATTATTTTCCGACAAGCTCTCCTTATTGCTTTCGTCTTCTTTTTTTCATCTCTTCCCGATCGACCGACCGAGCGATGAGAATCGAGACGACTATCCCAACAGGTCACGTATCCCAACATAGCTTGTCTCAGAATCTCAGATATTCGCCTTCGAACTGATAATCGACGAGGTTACTCTTGATTTTGACATCTTAGTGGAGATAAGAGAATGTTATTGAAAAATCTTCCATATCATGATTCTATACATCCTTTTTTCATTATTCGCCCAAAAAATGAAATTTCACATGCAGCCAAATTTTGGTTCAAAATGAACCGGATTTGGGCTTGAAATGAAACCAAGCTGGGACTATTTCATCAAAATCCCGGTTCACCTTTTCAGATTAATCACGATTAAGTTAAACGAGTTAGGGCTTATTCTATAATATATACTAAAATCTGGTTCATTTTGAACGAAGTCATCATATGAAGGTTCAGTTTTGTCAAATTTAAGTTTTCTCGATTAACTTGACCTCAATAAATATTAATTAAAATATTTTAGATATAGTCGTGGAGAGGTAAGCGATTTCGAAAACTATTCTTAGTTCAAAATTCTACCACTTGGTTGACTATTTCGTTATTTTGTCGAAAATTCAGTTATTTATTTTTGTATAAAATTTGTAACTGCTTTGGATAGAAAATATGCCCCATTTTGGATTAAAAATTTATCTTTTTTTCTTTGAAAAGTGAACTGTCTTCCAAAAAATTCAACTTTTGGCCTGAAACTTCAAATATTTTGTAAATCTTTGCACCAATTTGTCGAAAAACGAATGAGTTTGTTGAAAATTCGTTAAAAAGTTATCTTTTTGTCCGTAAGTTCAATTTTTGGTTGAACATTTATCTCTGAATAGAAAATTCGTCCTTTCAGTTTGAAAATTCATCTTTCTTTTATTGAAAATTTAATTATTTCGTTGAAAAAACAGCTGTTTTGGTAGAAAGTCTTGTTGTATGCAAATTTTAATATTTTTTTGAAAATTCATAGTTTTTGGTTGAATTGAACTATGTTTTATGTACAATGGAAATCTTTTTTGTGTGCAATTTTAGCTATCATATTAATACATGTAGATTCATTTTTTTTTTATTTAAAAATTCCACTAAGTAGTCTGGATTGAAGTTGAACTACCTTATTAAAAATTAGTTCTTTTGTTTGCAATTTTAATAATTTGTTGAAAACTCTTTTTCGTAATCTTACTTGAATTTGAAATATAAACTATTATATTTTTAATTAAAAATGCATTTTTTTTTGTTCGAAAATTCAAGTACTTAGTTGAACATTAAAACATTTTCTTAACAATTCCTTTTTTGGTTTGTAGATTATCTATCTGGTTTAAAATTTATTTATTTTGTTGAATTTTTATTTTAAACATAATTTCTCTTGTGGAAATTTCATCTTTGTTTTTACATTAAAAATTCAACTTTTTCAATAAAGTTTTAATCCGTTTTGATTGAGGATTCATCCATTTTGTTGAAAATTTGTCGTTTTTATGGTTTAATTCGACAGTTTTCTGTATAAAATTACAATATTTTTGGGTTAAAATTCAAATATAAACTGTCATATTTTTACTTGGTTGGAAATTCAACTACTTGGTCGATAGTTGAACTAATTTTTTAAAAATCAATTTTTTTAAACATTCATCCTTTTGTTTGAGAATTCATCTCTTTTGCATAAAAATTCAACTGTTGGGGTAAATATTTGGTGAAAAATCATTTTTTTTGGGGTTCCAAATTTAATGGTTTTTTAAAACCATCTGATTTTTAGCTTGAAAACTGAATCTTTTGTTGTAAATTCATCTCTTTTGGCAGAAAGTTGGCTTTGGTTGAAAATGCAATATAGGTTTTAATTAAATCTTGTGAATTTAAAGCATTTCATATTGAATTACATAGCGTATCTACATTAATTTGATTTAAAAGAAGTTTATCCCCTATTATCGTGAAAAATCACCCTATTTTTCCTGTTTTGATAGCTATAGCATTTGGGACTGTGTAATCTGAAATGAATAAAAATTGTTTACGTAGTTGATTGAAATTCTTGTGAGGAAGAGGACCTCTCGTCACACTACTGGCTCTCTTTCCTTCTTTTTTGACTCATTTTCGATTTTTTTCATCTTTCCTCTCAGTCACTCATTCTCTTCGCTGATTTCGCCCCATCTCTCTTTCTGGCTAATAAGCCTGCGGCGAAGGACCCCCTTCGCTCTCCCGGAGGCTAGGGCTTAACAGGCCGAATAAAAAACGCTAAAACAGCCGAGTCACAAAAGAAAGATTAAACTGGAGAGAATATATGGAGAGAGGCATGCTGTGTCGTGTGTGCTCTGCCTATGCGATGGTACCTTCCTTCCAGGCTCGTAACATCAAAGAGGGTCCAAGTTCTTCATTTCGAAAATTCAAGGTCCCTCTTCCTCAAGAGCTCAAGCTCTAATACCTTCCTAATACACTAATTATTTAAAAAATGTGGGACCGGCTCTTTTTCTGTGTGGCACACACCAACATTTTTTAATCGCGACTTCCTACTTCCATTTCTACTCGCTTCCTGGAATAATAAACGCCGCCTGGAAACGCATTCCTTATAAATTGGAGGGGCTGAAAAAGAAGTTTTTTCTTAAAAGAAACAAGAAAAAAGTCGATGATGATTTCATTTGGGGTATTCATTTGACTAAGGTTTTGATACTTGAAACAATTATTCGAAGAATATCCCGAGGAAAATAAAAAACTGAACTTTTTTAAAGGAGACTCGATTAATTATATTAGGTTTTTTTTCGGTAAGAAGGGGGGGGGGGGGTCATTTCTTACGCTAATTAACACCTGTTTTGGCGATTGAAATTATTCCTTATACTATTATACTCATTCTATCATTATTGCAATTATATTCTTTTTAATAATATAATATTTAACTAAAAATCGGCTATAATCCTTGAAATTCTGTGAAATATTTTCAAATCTTTTACATTCGTGGTAATCTTTCGGAATATTTTGAAATTCCTTACAATATTTTAAAATTTAATCAGATATTTTATGAGCCGTTTAAATTCCTCGAAACCACTCAAAATTAATATTCCGAAATTCTTTGAAATTTAATTAAATCTGTTGAAATCTTCTAAAATCCGTGATATCATCAAAACCTCTTTAAATATCTTAAAATCTGTTAAAATATCTCAAAATCGTTTGAAATACTGTGAAATCATCGAAGCCTCTTTAAATCTCTTGAAATCTCTAAAAAAAATTTGAAATCTTTTGAAATCCTTTAAGGTATCTTTAAATCCCTTAAAATCTTCGAAATCCCTTAATATTCCTCAAAATTCTTGAAAATACTTTAGTATTATATGAAATCCTTTAAAATTCTTGGAAATCCCGTGACTTATTTTGAAATATTTCAAAATGTCTTAAAATCCCTTAAAATCTCTTAAAATCTTTTTGAATCCGGGGAAATCCTTCGTAATTCCTTAAAATCTCTAAAAATCCGCCAAAATGCTCGTTGTCTCTTGAAATCCCCTAAATATTATACAATACCTTGAAAAAATTGACATTCTCTCTGAAGTCGTACTAGGTAATTTCTTCAAACTCTTGAAATCTTTGGAAAACATTTAACAAATTTTAAAACATAAAAATTTTTGTAATCCCATGACGTTTTTCGAAAGTTATTGAGATCTCACGAAATCCGTAAAAAATTTGGGTAATTCTTCGAAATACTTTGTAGTCCTTCGAAATATATTTAAAACCTTTTGAAGTATGTCGAAACACTCTTAAAATCCGCCGAAATACGTCCGTATTGTTTGAAATAATTTTGAAATCCAGTAAAATCTCTGAACATTTGATTAAACTCCTTAAATTCCCTTAAAATCTTTTAAAATCGCTTGAAAAATGTGATTTTCTCTCTGAAATTGTACTAGATAATTTCCGAAAACCCTTGTTATCTTTTAAAAGCATTTTGAAATCTGTGAAACCTCTCGTAATCCTTTGGAATCGTTTGAAATATCTTATTAAACTTTTGTAATCCTTTTAAATCTTTCGGAATCCCTGAAAACCTCTTGAAACCCTTAAAAGCTTAAGAAATATCGTTAAATTTCATAAACATTTTGTAATTCTTTGAAATGCTTTTAAATAACTAGACATCTGTAGAAATACTTTCAAATCACTGGAAATCTTTCAAATATTTTCTAAAGTTTCGAAAATCATCCTTACATAATCAAAGGATGTTCCCTTATTTAGGGTATAATTTAACTATAAATATTACTCTAACCAAAAGAAAATTAATTTTAAGACTATCATTCTAAATTCAATGCTACAACACGCCCAATTCTTTCCGCGTTATTAGTTTATCATCACTTAATTAAATACCACATGAGAGTCTTTTACAATGATATGTAGCCCACACAAAAATCAATACTGAGTTATAGTTACAGTATTTTTCCTCGTATTTTCGAGAAATTTACGTGTTCTGTCTCCATTAAAGCCCCTATTAAACCTTGTTTCTCATAATATATAAACGAACACCATCACCAACATGTGGTTCGCAAGTTTCTCTCAAAAAATTTCAATTATCAAGACGAATTATTCAAGAGTTTAAACACATATGAAATTATATTTGGATATGTTATTTCATACAAATATTTAGTGATTTCGAATTGGATCTTTTTGAGAGAATGAAATATTTACATTTTGTCGTGCAGTTGTAAAAAAGCGCTTTTCAGAATGAGAATATGTAAAATATATATAAAAAAAACAAGGATTAGCTAATGTCGCTTTAATAAATAGTTCGGTTTCCTACTCGTGTTTTCAACCGCGAAGGGTGAGGATACAACTTTATGATAAATCGCATTGCCGTTGGTCCCGAAATGGATACCAGATTTTCGTCACGAGATCCGGCGCGGCGCGGCACCTTGCATAAGATGACCGGCGAGAGAGAAAAAGTTTTTAAAAAGTCCTAATCTCGTCTAAAGTCAGCAGCCATGTTTTAAGCATTGGGGATTCATCTACAAATCCGGCTCGCTAATAAATTATCACGTTTTCCTCAACTTTCGTCACACTAAATATCTTCCTTAATGAGCCAGAAGAAAATATTTATACAGAAATACTATTTTATTATTAAATGTTCTCATTAGGATATTAATTTTTGTTGCCTTCTCACCTTATTCTTTGTTTTTTGGCGTAACAAAAAAACAACATATTTTTTGTTTTATTTAAAACAAAATTGCAGGTGTGCCACTAAACATTTAAAATGTTAAGTCTGTTAAAATTATTTTAATCTAAAAAGCGAAAGTAGGCACAATCTCTTCTTTCAAGGCCTAATTCCATATCAGAACAACTTTTAAAAAATGTTAACTTTAATATTTAGAGCAGCAATTGGTACTTCATTCTAATAAATTTTAAAGTCTTACCCTCTGATTTTTTAACTTTTTCAAAAAGAGTAAACATGTATTTGTCATTTTTTGACCCAATAATTTTCAGAGGCCGCTTAAGTAATTTGAAAAATTAATTAGTTTTTAAAAAATCGAAAAAAAGTTATCGAATATGTAAGAAAAAGCTATTGATTTGTTTTAATAGGAGCACCATTTTTATTGATTAAACGTTTTTAAAACCTTGATGTTTGAAAAACTGTTGTTTTTTTCAATTTAATAACATTTCAAGGTTATAAATATCACCCTACCTCTTAAAATAATTTTTGAAATAAGGTACTTAATTGAAAATACAAATAATAAAATGTGGCAAGAAATTTCAAGGATTTTATCCAATTTTTAGAGATTATAAGGGATTGTGAAGATTTTCAGCGACTTCCAAAGATTTCACGGAATCTCAAAGAATGTTAAGTAATTTCCACAGTCTGTATAGGTTTTCAAGGGACTTACCCCCGTGCAAGAAGTTTTATGCCCCCTCCCCCCACCAGCCCCGATAAATACGTGACGTAATTAATGGATGCTCCCTAATAAAGAAAAGAAAAAAGGAAGATGTTACCTGCGTTTTCGAGCAAGCAGAAGTAAACATAAATAATTTTTGTGTCTAATAAACGTCTCGCACAAAAGTTTCCTCAGCAATTATACGTTCCTATAAGCAAGGCTGGTATTATCTTTTACGACTTCGAACCGGTCACTCATTAGGGAAAGAGCTGAGAAGAGCTCAAAAGATAATCGAATCGTGTTTCTGAATTTGCTGAAGCTGCTTTTATTCTCCGTTCAAATCTATTATCAAATCTGTTTAATAACTAAACATTCCAGTTATTTTGTAACTCTGCATAATTTGCAAACCAAATTTAATTCTGGGTTCTTGAAAAGATTCTAGTATTAATTGTCTAAATACAGAATTAAGGCTTTTCCAAATTTTTGATTTTTCGGGTCTGCTTCTTTTTAAATACACTTTTCACGCTTTTTCCCTTATTCCTCTCTTTTATCCTTTTTTTTAAAGAATTCCTCTTTTTTCCATCTTTCAAGGAGATTCCCCTTTTTTCCTTTCTTTCAACAAAATTCCCCTTTTTCGCTTAAATGCGAACTGAATTAACCGAACACAATAAGAAAATTGAGCTATTTTTGTTTGAAACTTTTTATTTGAGTTGTCTGAACTAAAAGTAATTTATAACAACCTAGTTTAATTTTCGATATAAAATATGACTTTTTAACGAAATGTGGGAATTTTTAAATCAGGAAAGACAAATTAAAAAGAAAAGTATTGTCAACCAAATAATCCAAATGATGAGTTCAAAATGTAATATTTTTGTTGTAGTTTAAGCATTTCTGTATTTTTTTTTTTTTTTGAAAATTCATTATGTTTTGGTCATCATTTGGATTATTTGGTTGACAATAATTTTCTTTTTAATTTGTCTTTCCTGATTTAAAAATTCCAACATTTCGTTAAAAAGTCATATTTTTTATCGAAAATTAAACTACGTTGTTATAAATTACTTTTAGTTTAGACAATTCAAATAAAAAAAAATAATTCTAAATTTCCAAGATTGAAAGCAGCCTTTCGACTTATCCGAATTAAAGATGCTTTCTGTCCACTATCTAATTTTTTCATGTATTCGGTTACTTTAGGCGTGAATATCTCAGAGAGGAAAACTGGTAAAGAAAATCCGTACAGTGGATGTCAATGTGTCTTTATTTTTGCGCCGATTGCATGCTTAGCTGTTATTGTGCAAAAATCTGGTGAGGAACTGTCATCCCTTAATTGTCGAAAAGCATCAAAATAATAATGCGCTTGGAGTAGATAGGTCAACTTTGAGAAGCTCCTGTATTGTCAAATTTGATTAGAAAATTTCAATGTTTTTTTATTTATTCTTCAAAGTCTTAAGAACTTATATCTTTTTTCAAAAAAATAATTATTTTCATAAATGTGACCATAAAGTGGTTTTCAAGAAAAAAAAATTATCTTCAGTACTACTGCACCTAGGACAACGAACACAATGTAAAAAAAAAATGTTAATTTTATGTTAATACAACCTAAGTTAATTGTTTTTATACAATATAATATTTATATGGTGTTAATACTTTTCCTTTTTCAAACTTTAGCAGCTCTGGCTCGTTTTGGTAGGTACAGTAGTATTGAAGATAATTTTTTTTCTTGTAAACTACTTCATAGTCAGATTTATAAAAATATGACATTTTTGAAAAAGATATAAGTTCTTAATGTTTTGAAGAATAAAAAAAATGGAGTTTTTCTAGGCAAATTTTTCAATACAGGAGCTTCTCAAAGTAGACCTATCTACTCGAAGTGCATTATTTCGGTGCTTTCAGGTAAATAAATAAGGTTGCCAGTTCCTCATTAGATTTTTGAACAATAACCGCTAAGCATGCAATCCACGCAAAAATAAAGACACATTAACATGCACTGTATACAGTGTTTTAAACCATTTTTCTTTTCTGATATATTTACGCCCAAAGTGACCGAACTACATGAACAAATTAGAAAGTAGTGATCGAGAAGCCTCCAAATGGAGGAGTTTTTTTCCAATCATAAAGGTCTTTCAATTATTTTTTCAACCAATTTTGAAATCGCCGTAAATAATAAAACTGTCAACAAATGTAAGAGATAATGATAATCGAAGCCAATTTAGTAGAAACTATACAAATTAAAAAAGGTTTTCAAAATAACAGTTTGCATAAAAAAGAGTTACAAAATCGCTAATAACTTGATGAATGCAATTTTGAGCGATAAAATGATAAAAAAAAGTTTAATTGCAAGGTTATTGACCCCCATGACCATCTCTTGATTGCGGAACACCCCGTAGAAGTGAATATATGTGTGCTTTCGCCATCGTGTTATCTAAGAATTGCATGAATAAAATATGAATTGTAATCAATTAGTCAAGAAGGTGCATTTATGTACCAATGCATTGGTATGGTATATTTTATATAGTTTTACTGATGACCCTTATCTTATTATAACATATCGGAAAGCTAAACAAGAGCAAGTGACATTAAAGAGAAGACCACCCGTATTTGCAATGTATAAATATTTTAAACTTTGAATTCAGATTCAAATTTAGAAACTCGTGACTTTAATTAAATTATTTTAAGTATGTATTCAAATAGGAAGACCACATAAGTAATTTGAAATTAAAAAATTCTTAAACAATTTTTAAAAATACTTTAAGAATGGAAACCAATTGAATCTTATGACATCCAAATTCACAATAAATAATCAGCCACCTCAGAAAGTCATTCAAAGTAGGGCTCGTAATTTTTACTATTCAATTTTAACATTTATTTACATTTTTAATTTCTCAAATAATTCAGTCTCCATTTCAACTCTTTAAAAACTTGTTGAAAATCTGAACCTTTTAATTTGAAAGCACTTAATATATTCAAAGGTCGTATTTTAAAACCAATTGAAATAATTTTCAGGTTCAAATTAAAAAATTTGAACTTCCATAACTGAAAATGTTTTCATTTAAAGTATTCAAAACTGAACTGCATGCATAAAATGAAAGCTTTTAACACTTTCGAATTGAACAATTTGAAATTACATGCCGTTCCGGTTCCACGCTGCCATTTTCAACTCTAAATTAAAAATAATTCTACTTTTTAAATCAAAATAATAAAAATACAAAATTTAGCTCCCGTCCACTCAGTAAAAATAAATAAATAAAAATTGGCTTTTTATAGTTAAAAGAAACAATTAATAACCAAAATTTCCTCTCTTTCAACCCAGTAAAAATGTTCACAAGAAATAACGTGCTTTTTCCAGTTTAGAAAAACTTATAAAAAAATATGCTCCCCTTCCAACTCGACAATTTAATCAATATAATAAATAAAAATATTATAAAAACAATATAATAAATATAAAATGTCCCTCTGCTAATTGAACAAAAGTTTAAAACTATTTTTTTATCAAACTCAATAAACAATTCATTTTCAAATTTTTTAGTTTTTAATATTTGATTTATAATTGCTCATTTTATATAAACAGTCGAATATTGCTTAATGTTTCTTTTTTTAATTAAAAGATTTGAAATTGATTGTGTTGAAAATGCAATAGATTAGGGGCCATTCATATACCACGTGGACGCGACAATTCCATGCACGTCATTTGAGTACTCAATAAAATTTCAGATTCTTTTGTTTTTATATGTCAACAGTTCGAAACTCGTTAACTGGCTCACAGATGTTGGTGCATTTTGCAAAAATTTATCGTTAAACTTGTCGGAAATTCGAATGAAAAAACGTCATTATAGTACTCTTCAAACCCACGGGGAATCATTGCTTGGATGTTAAAAACTAACAATAAGTTTGACTGGCAGCTCCTTAGTGGTGCCAAAGTTAACTAACAGACTGTGAAACATCTCAAAAAATCGAGTGAAAAAACGTAATTTTAGTACTCTTGAAACCCACTAGGGATTATTTTTTAGGTGCAAACTACTACCAAGAAGTTTGACTGGCAGCTCCTGAGTGGTGTCAAAGTTGACTGGCAGGCTGCCAAGCATGCCAAAAATTCAAGTCAAGAAACGTGATTTTAGTACTCTTGAAACCCATTTTTGCGAGCTGTGAATTTGCATAAAAAGTGAGATTTTCGTAATTTCTTTTTTTATATACATGTTTTTTTTATAGAAGTATCCCATAGATTAAAATTTTCTTAATGAAATGGCCAGTCAAATTTTTTCTTAGTTGTTTGCACCAAAACAATCATCCTCAATGGGTTTGAAGAGTACTAAAATGACGTTTTTTCACTCGAATTTTTTACATGTTTGACAGTCTGCCAGTTAACTTTGGCACCACTCAGGAGCTGCCAGTCAAACTTATTGTTAGTTTTCAGCATCTAAACAATCATTCCCCGTGGGTTTGATGAGTACTAAAATGACGTTTTTTCACCTGAATTTTGGTCCAGTTTAACGATAAATTGTTGCAAAATGCACCAACAGTTGTTAGCCAGTCAACGAATTTCGAACTGTTGACTATGAAAACAAAAGAATCTGAAATTTTAGTGAGTACTAAAATGACGTACATAAAATTGTCGCGAGCTCCCGGACTATACAAAGTCCAAAAGGAGCGATGGATTGGCTGAAAAATTCGAATTAGCTTAGGAACGTGAGCTTAAACATGATTTGCATTTGAAAGAAAAAGTCGTGAAAAAAAAATAAAAATGATATTGTGCGTGAGCACAATATAAAAATTGGAGTATATCTAGAGTATACCTTGTCTCATTTTAGTAAATTTTCCACAGATTTAGGGAAATGTGTGTCCACGTGGATTCTAGCTCGACCCCCCCGGTCCCCCTCGTGGACAAGCGTGGAATTTTTCCATACCCCCCCCCCCCCCCCTCTAAAGTGTCCTAAGGTATCCACGTGGTATATGGATGGCCCCTTAGGCTGAAGCAGTATTCGAATAGGATTTGAAATTAATTACAAGCGTTTAATTATGAATCTATTAATTTTAAGTTACTTAAAAATTGATAATAGTTGATAAAGTTTCAATCTGACCTTCACATTTATTTATTATTGTTCAATTTTTAATACTCGAACTACAGTTCGATTACAAAAATCGTTATGTAATTAATTTATATTTGCAGTTGATCAACTTAAAACGTTTCTTATCAAAATATTTGCTAGAGTTTTAATGTTGAATTGTTTAAGTTTTCAAAACGGAATTTTTAAATTAAATAAATGGAAAATGAACGATTAAAAATGAAGACCTGAAACTGGAAATTTTTTTATTAAAAGATTTTGAAATGAATTGACAAACTTAGGTATCAGTTGAATATAAGATTTAAGAATACATAGTTGAAGTTGAGCTTATTTAAAACTGCATTATATCATGTAGTACGGTGACATTCTAGCCTCGTTATACTGCCGAGGAGCAATAAGTTTCCATCAGAAAAGTGAGAAACGGAAGTGTACGCGGAAGTATTTGGAGGAAGGGGGTACATTTTTAAATTAAACTACAATTCCCGTGTTTTTTATTTAAATAACACGCTCATCCCACAACAGTCCCTTGACCCATGAAGCTGATCAATCGCTAGCAATTACCTCAGGCGAAGAGATCCACAAACCCATAGTTAAAAGCCTCTGTATTTAAAAATATATATATACTAAACCTTGATTTTCTGTCTTTTTTAGAAACTAAAGATGCTCGATTGGTGAGGTGCTACTGCAATCAGCCAGATTGTGTTTCCCAGTCATATTTGTGTATGGGACGAGGATGTTTCACCGAATTGCCATCAGGTTTGAATCCAGCATCTCTGAGACCAGAGCACAGTCCTTACAGTGGCTGCTTGGAGAAAAGTCTTAAGGAAAGACAGTGCTTGCCTGGATTCTTGTGTTGTGAGGAGGATCTCTGCAATCATGTTGACAGTCCTGCAGTGAGGAGTAGGCTCAACAAAACTCTTCAAGGTCGGTTAATTATCCTCGTTACCTGCCCTCCTTGGATCTTTGATTTTTATCTTCTTTGGGCCTCGTAAATTCTTTAAGTACTTCATCCACCTCGAGATCTTCAGTCCTCACATCCTCATCCCTCTTTCTTATCGACTTTTACTCGCTATGACATGCGAGTCGGTGCGAGTCAAAGCAAGTTCCAGAGCAAAACTTTGAAATGCTTCGTTGACCTCTCGATTCGTTTGATTGAACACTTTTTCTTGACAGTCAACTTGATTCATGTTTGGTATCAGATAAGTTTTAAGTAGACAATATTATTAGCAGAGAATTTATTTATTGAAAAATCTATAACCTAATATCATTCTAATATGTAAAAGAAATGAATATTAATAAGTTTTTTCAGTTTATTATTCAGACAATTTTTTTACATATAATATGGGAAATACTCTCAACTCCCGATATAAGTATCCCTGGTTTAAGATATTCCTAGAATTGATGGTCTCCGCAGTTTTGTGATAAGAGGAACTGTGGGTTCCAGAAGTTCAGGGAGCCCTGTCTGTTTAGGTTTGGATACCCTTGATGTAGGATGGAGGCCAAGGCAAGCGATGCGCGAGACTGGTTTTATATTGGAAGTTGAGTGTATAATACAATTTCGATATCTCAATTTTCTGCGTGAATTTAGTTAATGACAGTCTTGATTTATTATAAACATATCATTAGTTAACTATTTTTAATATTCTAATTTTCAAATAATTCTTAGGTATAATTTTTAGTGTTTTTGGTATTAGTGATTAACTAATGATTAATTATTAAAGAAGAATGACGAAAAACTATTTTTAATCTTTTATTATATGACATTTCAATTATAATTACGTGTCCTTATAATATCGTTAATACAACATTCATTTACGATTAAAATCAATAATATTTGTAATAGTATTTTGTAATACCTTTTTCATAATTAATCAATAATCAATCGATAATACTAAAGAATTTAAAAACTTCATCCTAGTTTGTGGTTCGAACTCTTCAAAAATAAAAAATTTACTTTTAATTTTTTCAAATCTTTGCAAGTTTAAAATTATTTTTGAATCTTTTCAAAACTTCTCAATATCTCTTAAACTTACTTGACTTTTCTTCCAAAATTTGCTAATCATTTGAAATCTTTTTGAATTTTCTCTTAAAATATGTTTTTCGAAATAAAAAATCATATGAAATTTTCCCATGAATCTTAAGAACAAATTTGTATTATCTTGAAATATTTCAAACATCTTAAAACGCTTCTAAATTTTGTTTTAAAATCTTCACAAATCCACATTTTGTCTTAGACTTTCTTAAATCGTTTCAAATTTTAATGTATATTTGAGAAAATACGATGTTTCAAAAAAATAGTTGAATCTTCAACCAAAAGAGATTATTTTTAAACCAGTTGCATTTTTAAACAAAAAGATGAAATTTTTGCAAAAAGAGACGAATTTTCACCAAAAAAGTTAATTTTAAATCAAATGGTTGAATTTTCCATTCATTTTTAGATAAAAAAGATGTATTTTTAACCAAACATAGAATATTTATCATTTTAGTTAAAAAATGAATTTGCAACAAAATAGTTGTATTCTCGGTCAATTAAATTAATTTTGAACCAATTTTAGTTTCAGTCGAAAAAGTGAAATTTCTAGCAAAAGAAGAATTTCAAACATTTTATAACCTGACTCGAATTATTCCTGCAATTGTTAAAAATCTCACGAAATAAAAAAATTGCCTTAAAAGCTTCCAGATTTTTGTCGATATTTTAAAAAATCTTTTAAATTAAAATTTTCCCAGATATCTTAAGACATTTTTTTCTTATTCTCTCTTAACCTTTGAGAATTCATATTTTCAAAAAATTTAAATGTGATTTCCGGCTCGGAATTCGTATTCCCAGTAGGTTCCCTGTTTTGTTTCAATTCCAGGTTTTCCCGATTAGTAGACCACTGTATCTAAATTTAAATGAGTTCTTCGTCAAAAGTCTACAGATTTGAAAGTCTCAACTTATATAAGCAACTAGCTTTAACCGTTATACAATTTTTAATTATTCGAATTTTAAACCAGAGTGACTTGAAATTCAAAGCTTTTAAAACTTAAAATACAATTGAAAGCTTCGATTTTTTTTACACAAATTGGAAAGCGTTATTTTTTATTCAAGCAATAATTTATAAATTGCGTTCTAAAGATTTAAAAAACGCCTAATATACTTTAAATATTTAAAAAACACAAAGTCAATAACTGAATTATATAATTAGTTATTATTTTTAGTTAAATTAAATTAAAATCTTGGGAATTTACTTCAATTAAACTGCATTCAATAGCGTTTTTCTTAAGTTTTGTGAATTTTTCGAATTTTCTCAACTTGAATTCTTCTGAACTAATTCCAGTTGCACTGCATTATTGCAAGTTCAGTTTAATGTTTCTTAATTTTTTGCGTTCTTTTGAATTCACTTTAATTTTGTTTGAAAGTATTTAAGTACATTTAAACGTTTTTACTCCCAGGATTCTTTTTAATTAAAATTAACTGAAATTTCTTCCTGCTTTTAAAATCTTTTAATTCACCTGCATTTTTGGACTCTGTTTAATTCCTTCGAACTCTTTTGGATTAATTTTAATTCTATCGAATCCTATTGAATGTCTAAATGTAAAGATTAAAATTTTTAAATTCAATCTTATAGATACACGAATTTAAAGTAAGGGAATGTTTTCACATTTAAAAGTCACGGGACTTAAAAATTTAATTTTTGTATAGAGCGTACCCATAAAATAAATGCAAAATCCTAAATATATGTATATAAAAGACTTTTAGAAAGCATTTATCACTGAATAAGCAATTTAATTTGAAAAATAATTTATAATGATTTATTTTGTTTCAGTACTAGTCGGAGATTCCAGAGTGTTTTTGGGACCAATGCAGCCAACAGGCCACGGGGTCCAATCTACAGACGGCTGGTTCCGAACAGCCACAATCGCAGTGCCAATTTGCGGCCTCATAGTTCTTCTCATTTTGGCGAGTTTAGCCATCAGACTGCTTCAACCCTTGCCAAATCAGATCGACAAACTGGGTTCACATCGAATGCCTGATAACGCGCCACCTTTACTCGGACCACCCAAAGTGCCTTTGGTCTGAAAGACCACTCGATAGATCCAAAGACTTTTTTCTATCATTCTAGAATGTTCTGAAAAACAAACAGCGATACACGTTTAACTGAGGCCCAGGCGCACTATCTTCATTTGAAATTCAAGTCAAACACATTAAAAACATGTGTAAGAAAAATATTTTCAAAACTTAAATCTCAAACGGAGGTCTGCGATTGGTCCGAAGACTTCTAGAAAGCTAGCGGGCCCAAGTGGCTCCACTCGGCTGTGAATTTTTCTCGAAGAAAACACCAGTGTAAATTATATAATTATGTGTATAAAAATATCTGGAATATCTATTCTCGCGTACCAACATGTTATATATTATTATATATATTTTGTAACTACTAGAAAAATAAGACTCGCATTTCCCCTCGAGGGGGCCAAAATGTTTCGCGGCAAGATTGTGAGAGTGGATCGCGACATTCGAGATTGAATGCATAATATAGAAGGCCATAATTACGATGAATCACGCTTTATAAACAAAATACTAAAATTTATACGTTTAATCTCAGAATCTTCTTAATTATGGCAAATCAGATCTCTAATAGCGGAGGCTCCATTTTTGCACCGAATTTCTTCTTTTTCTACTTTATTTTAAGTTCTCTTTTTCGATCTTTTCTAAATTATTTCTTAGCACCTATTATTTATTTTTCCAATTCAAATGCACACGATGCGATTAATTGAGGGAGCGTTAAAATATCACGACTTTTATCAATATTAGAGCACACTGAAATCTTGAGCGAGATCGGTTTTTAAATTCTTTAAATTTCAGGGTGGCCGTTTTATTTGAAGAAACAAATTCCCGGTCATTTACTGGTTCGTAAACATTTTTCACGGCCAATAAAATTAAATAATGAAAACTCTAAAGCTAAACAGTTTTCTGTTTTGAATAATTAACAATGAACTACAGATTAGAGCACTCAAAATGGAACTGTTGAATTTTGAACTTTTAAATTTGCAGTTTAAAAGTTTTTAAATTAAAACATTTTGTATTAAAATGCTTAATAATTTACACCTATAAAATACTAACACTTTTCAATTAAACATTTCTTAATTAAAAAATCAATGAGCGAACTTAAAAATTTTTAAACTTATATTATTTTAAGGAATTTTAAGGTAGAAATATTAAACTTTGAAAAGTGTACATTTTTTTGTAAACTTAATGCTTTTTAAATTAGAAGTTAAATTATTTTAATTTTAAATAGTTTAAACATCAGTGAAAAGCTTCAACAGTTTATTTACAAATCATGAGAAATCTAGAAGTTGTTTTAAATATTTTCAAAAATAAAATTATTTTTAAAATTTATTCAGAAGCTCTTAATATCTTTTAAAATAAATTACACTTTCTTACAATTTTTAGGAAATCCTGCAAATTTAATAACATTGCTTTAGAATGTCAATGTGTAAATAACAATTGAAACTTTATTATTTGTAGAAGAAATTTGAGCAATTTTAAGAGATATTTAGAAGCTTTAAAAAGATTCAAAATTAATTAAAAACTTGAAGTTTGTAAACTTGAAACTAATGTAAATAAAAATGTAGATTTTTGCAGGTTTCAAACAAAAAATTTGGAAATTTTTCCAGAATTGTGAAAGGCTTCAAAATAACAAAAACATTTCTTAAGATTCGTAGGAATTTTGAAAAATTATTTTAAGAGAAAATTTAAAAAGGTTTTAATAGATTTACAAAATTGTCCGAAAAGAATCTGGAAGAATTTAAGGAAATTTTTTAAAACTTGCTTCATAATTTTGCATCTTTTTAAAAAATTCTAAATATCTCTTAAAATTACTTAAATATTTTCTACAAATAATGAGTGTCCAATTGTTATTTTCCCATCAAAATTCAATAATTTCATTCATAAATTAAACATTTTTCAAATACAACAGTTCTATGTCAAATAATTCAGTCTCAATTTGTGTACTTTTAAATATTTGGTTTAAGTTTACTCGTCTTAAAAGAACAGTCAAATATTGCCAAATAATCAATAATTATTCAAAAATTGGAAATTGAATAGGTTAATAATTGAATACTTTAAACTGAAATAATATTTTTAATTTAATGAAGGTTCTAAATTAAGGATATATTATTATGAAGTTACTTTTAAATTGAAAATAGTCTGTTAAGTTTAAGTCAGGCGTTTACCTTTTTTAAATGATAGACTTTCAAATAGATTCCGTTTAATTTGTAACGTTAAAATATGGAAATTCTTACATTTTACAAGGATTTAGAATCGTTTTGGCAAAACAATTAGTGTTCACATTTTAACACTCAAAGTAGAGATCCATTAAAAGAATTTATTTACTCATATTTACAGTTGATAAAATAAAAATGTTTTTAATACAAAATTTCCAACTTCAAACGCTTTTAGTTTTTAATTGTTTAAGACTTCAAGACAGCATTTTAAAATTCTTTAAACAAAAAATTCACTGTAAACTGAATAATAGCATAATTGAAAAAGACAATAATTCAACTAATTATTTAATAAACTGTTGAAATCAAACTTGGGACAAATTTTTCTTCTAAGTATTTGTAAAATTCCCAGTAATTTCTCGAACCAGCGGCTACCCTGAATTTGTAAAGATTCTAATTCGTGTAATCGAATCACTGTTTTACATAATTATTTTGTCAAATTCTCATCATTTTTATGCTTCCGAATCACGATTACGAACGCAAATATTTTTTTTTAATGAATTTCTGTTACGAAATATGACGATGCGGAAGACTAAAAAGAAAAGTTAATAGAAGTAATTAGGAATGATAAAAATGATGTCTAAGGGTATTTCGAAAATATAAAAATGAAGAAAAATGGTAATTCGCAAGAATGCAAGTGAGGCAATATTTTAACGCTCCCTGAGAGTTTTATTTTCTTTGAAAAAGACGGATTTTACTCTCTCAAATTCTGAATTTTGTAATTAAGAATCTAATAGCGCAAGACCGCTCGAGTCGTAAATTTTTGTACATAAATTATAAATAAAAAAATAAATAATACGAGATCTTTTAGTCGGCGCTGAGCGGATTTCGATATTTCATCACGAATTGAAGATTTAGCGGGACTAAGGATTCGAAATTCGAGTCAGACATTCCAGAGCGAAGGCGACGAGTCTCGGGGTTGGAATTATTGAGTGTTATCAAAGCGGGGTGCGAAGTTCAGATAATGATTAACATGATGAATGCCCTGCTTGGGTCTGTCTTTGCATTAAAGTGATTTAATTGTTTACGAAAGCGCACAGTACGATTGTGCCTAGAGTTTAAGATAAGAGAGCGTACATCAAAGTCAATATGATTATTTATATCGTCGCGTGACAAAAGAGAAAAATGGCGTCTCTCGATTCTTTTTAGTTAGATAGATAGTTAGTTAGTCAGTCAGTCAGCTGTCGAATAAAGCGATACAAGATTGCTGTTTTCGCAAAACTCCAATCGTATTCCATAATAAAGTAATAATGTATTGTGATAATGCGGTATAATTACTAGAGACAATGTTATTGACACGTATCACGTCTTTATTTCATGACAATATGCATTGCCTGTACATCAGGATGATCCACTGTGAAAAAGAAAAACAAGTCCAAAATCAAATATACTGCTAGGATTTTACATCTGAGTTTTTATTCTCTTCATCCATTCCCATTCTCTTCTTCATTCCAATTCCCACTAACTTAACGCACGTGTCCTTTACACTTTAACAAAAAAAAGTCATATCCATTTATCAACATATTTTCAGGGCTCTACCATTTTAATTCTTTAGTCTCACATTCCCAGAAGTCAACATTTCTGTGCGACATCTCATGCATCTGCTTATCACAAAAGAATTATGCGGTTTCGACAACTCAATATTTCCCAAGACAAGTCTTAAAAAAACTCAACTGCCTCTGTCCTTATTGTCGTCCTAATCTCGAAATAGCAATCGTAAAACACCCCAACATTTTCCGGCATCACACTTTAAAATCGTGCAGGGCTATTCTTTTAAAATAATAATCTTCGCCCGCCTTGTTCCTCGAGTCACGTAAAAACTAATTTCTTTTTCAACTAGCATTCGCTTTAACAGTGTTCATAACAAATGTGTGGATAAGGCTTTTAAAAAAACTTTAATAAATGATCACGGCACCCTCCACTCATACCTTTCCTTCTTCTGCTTTAAGAAAAAACATATTTATATTATATAAAAATACTGTTTAAGGTATGCAGTTGTTTTTACTTTTATTTTTACTTTTACTTCCAATCATAGAAGTCGAGCGGCTGGCTGGTAAGTCAGAATCGTCAATGTCATTCGTTACACCTATTATTGACCTACGTACTCGCGGGTAACATAGGAATGCGCGCAAGCTTTTCTTCGTTCCAATGATTTCAAATTATCTGCTATAGTTTGCCGACAACACAACCCGTTTGACGGGTAACAGTTCTTCCTTGACTAGATTCTTTTTTTTTTGCCTAGGACAAAATCTCGCTGAATGACTTTACGTAAGCTTCGTGAAGTTTGTTGACGAAGTCGGGATCACTTCGTAGAAGGTAATTAAAAGCTTGGAGCAATTGATTCCTTGTCAGGGGCTCCAAGGGTCTGTTTACGGGTTCGGCCGGACTGGGAGCTGCGAACATCACTGGTGGAATTAACGCAGGTGCTGAACTTGTTCCTGAACCTGTTGGTTGTCTTGGCGTCATCGGTGAACTTATTACGTCTTCTGTCACCTGTGACAAAGTGGAGCATTACATTTTAAAGAAATATTGAATACAAAAGTAACATTTTCAGGGTGGCGACTAGGTCAGGAGTCTCCAAAGGTAGACCTGCATCTACTAGTGAACCCAGGCCAATAGGTCGGATCTATTCAGTTTTGACCCAGAACTGTCAAAGCCCTTTACCTTATCCTTATTTCTATTAAAAAATTCACGCTAAAATTCATGTGTCCTTGAGTTTCTATTACTTAATATTACAAAGATAATCAATTTTAAAATCCATAAAAACAAATTTTTTAATATTAAATATTTAAGAAATTGTTAAACGGACTTCGATAATTGATTATATTATTATATCTAACAGATACAAAAAATTAATAAATTACCATTTTTACGATCTTTTAATACCAATGCAACGATTTTTTCCCCTTCAGTCACGATAACGTTTTAAAAAAATTTTCTATTAAAAATTAAAAATGACTTTTTTTAACAGGTATCTTCGAATTATTTTAAAGCTTTCTAATTTAAAAAATTTACATTTTGAGAGGTAAAAATGACGAAAAATTAATTTTTTATCGAAGAAAAAAAATGCATGGCATCAATTTTAATTTTTTTCAAGGTAATAAGAATATAAAATTCTACAATTTAAGAAGCTTTGACTTTGAAACATTCAGTATACATTCCTTTGAATATTAAGTAATCAATTTTGAAAGTTTTTAATTTTTTCTATTTTCGAACCCTTAATCTGAAATAATTTTATTTACAGATTCTCGATTTGAAAAAAAAATCTTAAATTTTGAACGCCATAAATTTATTTTTGACCACTTATTTTTATTATTATTAGTAGTTTTAAAAATTATTTAGTATAATTAATCTTCTCCGAGCCCTTCCAACTGGGATTTTTTTCAAAGGGGTCATAAATTTCCTCTCAGTTTCCCGTCAGAAAAAATGGGCAAATCTTGAAAAAGGCTGAGCGATCCACCTGTGGATTGTGGAGACTCCTGGACTAGGTGGGCTATTCAAAATTTCTGTTTATTTCCCGGGGTTTCCTGGTAAATTTTTTCAATTTTCTCGGTCAATTTAAAGTAAAATATTCACGCTTGGCGTAAAACTAGCCCTGTGCATCTGAAATTAAATTGGTGATCCCTTGCTGTCTTAAGTAAATTAGTTCCTAGTATAGCACAATGGCGCTAGTTGTCTCCACACCCTGTTTTTGCATTTTAGGACACGGGAGTAGAGTACTTTTTAAAAGTATTTCAGAAAATGAAATGTTATAGGAAAAAAAAGAAGAATTTAAACTTTACTCAATAAACTAGCTAAAATAATAGGTAAGATTTAAATCTAAATGAAAAGTTAAATATAATTCTTTCTATTTCTGAAAACACAATAAATAATATGTTATTATTATTATTATTACACCATTAAGCCATTTCCCTTTCGGGGTAGGCGTGACTCACTCGGCAGGGGAAAGGAGTAGTGTGTGGATGGGATAGAG
>NC_046662.1:89718803-89723016 GCF_010883055.1 Belonocnema kinseyi
AACTTTTTTCTGTTATTTGCCTTAAGCTGAATATTTGATCCGTACATGACCTTGCTGGCATAAACCTACTTTGGACTTCCCAAATCTTTGCTTCTGTTATTTTCATTACCCTAGGAATAAGTATTTTTGAATATATTTTATTTACGGTGCTTAATAAGCTAATCCCTCTGTAATTCTTGCACTCGCTTTTATCTCCCTTTCTCTTGTATATTGGTACGATAATCGCTTTTTTCCAATCGTCTGGGACGTCTTCCATCTCGAAACATAAATTTATCAATTCGCAAACTCTATGTGGTATGTACTCGCCACCGTCCATCGCATCGTGTTCAACATCGCAGTTGTGGTGTCCTATAGCTTCATCTCCGAATTGTGTTCTGAAATAGTCTCTGAAAGCCTCTAGTATTCCGTCTGCATTATACACCATTTCCCCCCTACTATTTCTCATGTTGACAATTTCTGTACTTTTGTTTCCTTTCATTTTTTTATATAGTAGCTTCCTACTTCCTTCAAAGTCGTTTTGTATTTTTATCTCTTCTTCTGCTCTAATTGTATCTTTACTTTCTTTAACTAATCGTTTAAGTATCCTGTTTTCGCGTCTATAATCATTTCTACGTCTACTTCTGTCTTTATTGCTAAGACCTGCAATGTTCAAAGTTCTCTTGTAAGCTTCTCTTTTTGCTTTTTGGGCAGCCTGGATTTCATCATTCCACCACGCATCACCAGACATTCTTCCTACAACTGCGGTACCACACTATTTCCTTTAGACCAGGTGTACATGTGGGTCATTTTATGCCTAAACCAAGTATTTGTAATAAACAGACCCCTTTCTAAGCATAGACCAATTAATTTATCTCCGTTATAGTTTGTTCTTGGATCCCCAAAATTACCTAATACTCTTTCAGTATCCTGATTTTGGATGCCCACCCAACCGTTCATGTCTCCTAGTAAAATTACTATTTCTCCGTGTTCGCAAATGTTTATTGTGTCATTTAAAGTGTCCCAGAAGGCGTCTTTTACTTCTCTAAGATCACTATCAACCGGCGCGTAGCATGCTATGATAAATAGTCTTCTGATTACTACTTTCATTCTAGCCCACAGCAGTCCGGGAGACACGAAACCATGGTCTCCGAGATGCTGCTTTGCTCTTTCATTCAAAATCAGACCTACTCCTTGTTTACCATGTGATTCACAGTCTACTCCTGGCCATATTTCAAATCCGCCTTTTAACACGCCGTTTTTTATGTCTGGTTTCGCATCCCTTTTTCTTTGTTTCAGACAAACATAAAATGTCTAGTTTCTTCACGTCCATAGTTTCACGCAATTCTTTTACCTTTAGATCATTTACTCCCCTAGCATTCCAAACACTTAATCTCCATTCGTCGCCTGAAACATGACCTTTAGATTTTCCGTGTGCATGCCTATTGTCATTAAAATTTGCAGTCCTTTCCGAGGCTATTTTGTAGTTTGTATTATTCATTGTTTAGATTATACGCCCAACTAACACCTTTATGCAATAAGTTTATTTTCTTTAGTCGAAATCATGTCAAAGTTAAGTATTAAATCGTCATATGGTGGAGATTGTAGTTCTAACGTCAGTCCCACCAAAAACTTCAGTTAATAAGGGAGGGTTGGGAGAGGGGGGATGTAGAACTGGAGGCGAGAGAGTCGTCTTGTAAATGTTACTATTTTCTTTAAGTTAGTTTTTTTTTGTTCATTGTAATTTTTTTAACTGAAATCTTAACTTATTATTATTATTATTATTTTTAAGATTCATAATTTTTATTATAAATTTATTTCTTAGGTTGAAAAATGTGCCATTTGATTGGAAATTTTTTTTTCTTTGGATGAAAACTATTAAATCAGTTAAATATTCCATGATATTAATTAAAAACTCATTTCTTTATTGAACATTCGTTTTTTACTCAAAATTCAATGATTACATTTTTTATGGAAATCTTTTTGGTCTCAAGTGCAATCATTCCATTTAAATATTCAACATCTTATTTGAATATTTCATAGTCTTATTTAAAAATTCATTTGTTAATTTGAAAATTGTACTATTCCAGTTGAAGATTCATGATTTTTATTGAAAATTCATGAGTTAGGTTAAAAATTAATTTAATTCATTAAAAATGTAGTTATTCCATTTTCGGTTGATTTTTTTTTTTTTTTTTTAATTAATCTATTTGGTTGAAAATTTGTCTCCTGTAATTGAATATTTAACTATTTCGTTTCGAAATTCATATATTTTTTTTTTTTTGAAAGTTTTTTTTTGTTAGATCTTGTTGTTTGAAAATTAATCTTTGTGGGATTTGTTTCAAAATTTACTGATTTTTAACAAACAAACGTTTGTGTTTATCGCAGCCCTGTGCATCTCTCCATATTTCAGATCTTAAGGGCATGTGATACTTACAGTTTCCCCGGCTTTTTTTCCACGAAAATGAAAACTTTTAAAAACTGAATTCGGAGATGGTATAAAATATCATAACGGACGTCCCCAGACTCTTTTTTGAGTGATATAATGACAAAAAATTTCTTGTGTTAAATAAAAGTTTTATGCATATGCATTACTTTGAGGTTACGTCGTTTTTCATCTCTGCCTTTCCGATAATCTGGTAATTATTTATGAAATCAACTTTATTGATTGCCTGCAAACAAGGTTTGTTCCGGGAGATTAGTTACTATGTTTATTGTTTATTCGTAAGTCCAAAGTTTTCGGCCAAAAATATTGTGTAGTTTGGAAGCAACGCTCGGGTGAATTGTAACACACATAACCTCGAAATATACATACACGTTGTAAGCAATATCAAAAAATTTTTGGTAAAAAAACACAACAAAAGTGTGTGGGGACGTCCGTTAGCATGTTCGCTATCATTTCCCAAATTTTTGAGACAAAATATTTATTATTCTAGAAAAAAAGCCGAGGGAACCTAAAACTGGTAAAATCGACAATTTTCTAAGTATCACATGCCCTTAACTTGACCCCGCAACTGTGTTAAGTTAATAAGTTCCTAATATCTCCATAGCGGCGCTAGTTATCCTATCACTCCTTGTTTTTCCCCATAGAAAGCAATGGGACTAGATCACTTAAAAAAAAGTTTTTACCAAACTAAATGTTATTTTCATGCAAAAAAATATTCAAATGAAATCATTGTTAGTCATTTAACATTTCAAAATAGTTTTCCATTCATTTTCTATGAATACGAAAGAGAAAATATTAATTATAAGGTCGTACAATAATCCTGGCAAAGTGGAATATTTCTTAGATTTGAATTGGAATAGAAAATAAGGTATGATTTTTAAATTTTATTTTCGAAAACATACTAAATAATATTAATAATGAAATGTGAAAAGAATTTCCCGAAAAAAACTTTGAATAGTATAAAGTTTAAACTTACTTATTGAATTGAACTAAATTAATATTTGGAAAAAGTTTATTTAATAATCAGTGAAGTATATCAAAAATGATGATTATAATTTATATTTTTTCCCTGAAAAATGGTGTTTTTTTTAAATTTTACTTGTTCGATACATTATTTTTAATGTTCTTTACTTATTTTTATATTCCATGTTCATAAACAAGCATTTCATTCAATTTCAATGAGATTATTTTCATTATATTAAATAGTGTAAGTACTCGCTAAACTCTAAAACGGCCAGTTTAAATCTGGTTTTAACTCTTATACTATACACAAATTTTTCATTAAATTATTTTGATAATTTATTAATATGAGAGAGCGGTCTCTTATATACTCGGTTGGAGAAAAAGCAAAATAGAACATTTTCAATTTGGTATAAATACACTTTCTTAAAATTGTGCTTCGATATGCAGTTACTGGGAAATTCGGAAACGTACTTAAAGATAAGTAATTCATAGCAATTCATTATAATTTGACGATAAAAGAAAGAAAACAAAGGAAATTTAAACCTACAAACTAAAAATAACTCAGAAAATAAACTTATTGCATAAAGGTGCTAGTTGGGCGTATAATCTAAACAATGAATAATACAAACGACAAAATAGCCTCGGAAAGGACTGGAACTTATAATGACAAAAGGCATGTACACGGAAAATCTAAAGGTCATGTTTCAGGCGACGAAAGGAGACTAAGTGTTTGGAATGCTAGGGGAGTAAATGATCTAAAGGTAAAAGAATTGCGTGAAACTATGGACGTGAAGAAACTAGATATTTTATGCGTGCCCGAAACAAAGA
>NC_046662.1:89723116-89733475 GCF_010883055.1 Belonocnema kinseyi
ATTGCTAGAGAGATTGATCAGCAACCTGGGTCGGAGCAGTGTTGCGGAACGAACATGTTATTTACTTAAATAGCACGAGGATTCTGGATCAATCTGAAAAATTTCTATCCCTTCCACACACTAACCCTTTCCCCTACCGAGTGAGTCACGCCTACCCCGAAAGGGAAATGGCTTAATGGTGTAATAATAATAATAATACGAACAGAGGCATTAAATTTAAATTAAAATGGTAAATCTTTGACTGGAATAGTTGTATTTAAAACTAGAAAGATCAAATTTCAACCAAGAAAATCGATTTCTACCAAAAAAGATGAATTTTCAACGAAAATGATAAATATTTAACTGAAATACTTAGATTTTCAACCGACAAGAAGATTAACAATTAAAGAAAAACATAATTTTCTATACAAAATTCGATTTAAAAAAAGCATGTATTCTTAATAATATAGTTGAATTTTCTATTAAAAAATACCAATTTTTATTTTAATTGTTTAATTTTGAACTATGGAAGATCAATTTTCAACTAAAAATTGAACACTTGAATTTTCAGTTGAAGAAATTAATTTTCAACCAATTTGAGGAATTTTAAACTAAAATGATAAATCTTTAACTGGGATAGGTGAAATTTTTTATGAAAGAGGAATTTTTAAATATAAAGATTAATTTTCCATTAAAAAGACCAATTTTCTAAAAAAATACATACAATTTTGAAACAAATAGCTGAATTTTTAATGTCAACTCTCAACCAAATAGTTGAAATTTAATTGTAAAAAAAGATAAAATTTTCATTCAAGATCGAACAGAAATCTATTTTCTTACGAAGAAAAAAAATATTCACAACTAAAAAACAGATTTTCAAACTACTTTAATTTTCGGCTCATTAAAAACAAAAATAACAATTTAAAAAAGTGGGAGAATATAAATTTTCAACCAAAAATAGAATAGTTAATTTTCCCCTTGAAAATCTAATTCTTCACAAAAAACTTATTTTGAATAAAATAGTTCAAATTTCTACTAGAATAGTTACATTTTTAAATATCAAAAAATTCATTTTCAATGTAGCAGTTACATTTTCAACCAGAGATGTATTTTTAATTAAAATTATAAATCTTCAATAAAAAAATTAATTTATAATAAATGAGTTTAACTCTTAATAAAGTAACTAAATCTTTAAATAAGTAAATCAATCAGTAACCCATTAAGTGCATGTATGTTGTCCTACGACTGTAGATAAAATAGAAATCACTTTTCTGAATTGACCAAAAATATTTATATAATGAAAACTTGAATTTTATTGCGATCAGAAGTAAATTCCCGGTCATTACCCTATTTTTCCCGGCCAATTAGGTTTCTCAGGCCTACTTTGAATAAATTCCAGTTCAATTACACGAAACAATCGAGTGAATTCTATTAAATTTCAACACATTTTACTGGTCGTAAATTAATTCACCAACACTTTCTTGTAAAATTATTAGTCATTACAAACCCTGGCGAAAAAAGTGTTCCGGACAAACTACAATGTTCTTTGAAAATGTCTTTTTAACAGATGATTGTAGAGAATGATAGATTTAGTAATAGTTAAGCATAGAAAACTACTTTGTATGGAAAATAAATAGTTTATACGAAAAATTATGCAACAAATTCTACAAAAACAAGATTTAATCTGAATTTTTTATTGTTTTTTTTTCTTCAGAAAATTAAGAATTTCTACAAAGAATTAGGTATAATTACACCATTGTGCACAATTTACCAAAATATAGGCCTGGTAAAATTGCATTTTTCATATTTTTTCGTAAAAAATTACAAATTGCTACACTAATTATGAATAAATATAATTTTCTACCAATAAATAATGGAACCCAAAATAAATAATTTTCTACAATTTTATATGAAAACGTTACCCTCGTAGAACACTATAGTTTGCCATTAGCAATTTTTTTCTGGGTATTTAATTTCCTAAAGTTTGAAATTTGCTAAATATAAAATTTAAAAACAGACCATTTTGGAATTTAAAAAACTTTTGAGGTATTGTGTAAACCAAAACAATTATTAAGGCTTTAGGATTTTTCCCGGCCTTGTAGCAAACCTGTTACATGTGATTACCAAAAAATTAACCATTTTAGACAATAAGATTTCAAAAGGAAAAAAAAGAATCCCTAGAGAGTTTGGAAATATAAAACTAAAGATTAAGAAATTTATTTGTGATGGATATGCAAATGCATTTTAAACTAAAATAGCTCCTACCTAGAGGCCCGAGAACTTGACATTTGACCATTAAAAATAATAGGAATTTGAATTTTATTTGAAAATTTGGTAAAATTGCGTGTTTTTACAATTTTATTTTAGCTTCAGCATATTATAATGAAATAAATTAGTATGCACGATCACCTGACATTTTATTAAGAAAATATTATACGCAAAAAAATGATATTTACTGTGACTTGGAATAAAGCTTGAAATATCGATATTGAATCATAAAAACATCTTCGCAGGTAAATGATTATTAAATTGAAATTTTGATTAATGATTTTAGAGTTGTAATATTAAATGGCAACGTCGGATAGTCGGAAATTCTGGATTTTTAACCTTTTAAACTGAATATAAGTTATGATTGTGAATCTCAAATATTTTAAAAATGATGCTGTTATTACTTAGCAATTTTTCATTCTAAATCTGTAGTTTAAAACAGATAGACGACAGGAGATTTTGTGTAGTTTTTTATTTGTCAATAAGTCTTCTAAAATTTAAAAACTTTAACAAAATGTGCTTTGATACAAGTAATGTAGTGAGATATTTTTTTACAAAAAATAAATTCACCGAAAGAAACGTGGAAAATGACTGGACCATAAAACTGTTCGACCTTTTGCTAATCATTCATATTTAACTTCAAGGACGTGTAATTAAAGCATTAGAAATATAACACTTTCGGACATAAATGCCATAAAAATAATAAAATTAAAAAGAATTACATTTGAAGACAGTAGAACGACAACTGGAAAAGAACCAAAAGTAAAATTATTTATTTGCTTTATATTAAATAAGTTTATTCGATAGATTATAGTATGAGTGTGGTGAAAAAATTTTCTGTATTTGAAGGTGAAAATCCCAAATGATTCCTATGCAGCTGCCATTCATTCTCATAATTTAAAAGTTCACTTTTTCGAATGAAAAGAGAAATGATTTTTAAATACTATTAGCGCAGGGTGTTTACCCTACCTGGAAAACCTAAACTTGTCAGGTAATTTTTTTGTGAGCCTGCCTACCTTTTTTTTCAAATTGCAATATAAAATTTAATAACAACGATTATTCAATATTTTACTTCGCTAGACTGAAAAATCTTTCATAGTTAAAAATTTAACGTTGAAAAGTCGACTCTTTTGGTGGGATTAAACTGTTTTTTATTAAAAATTCTAACCTTTTTTGATTGAAATATCAAATTCTACATTTTTTTGTTCAGAATTATTTTTTTTTAACAGACAATTAATTTTTTAGGTTAAAGGTTCATAATTCTAAATGAAAATTCATCTGTTTGGTTTAAAACTGAGCTATTTTGTTAAAAATTCGTTTTTTCCTTGGCTGAAAATTAATTTCATTTACGGAAAATTCAACTATTACAATTTAAAACTTAACTATTTTGTCAAAAATTCGTTTTTTTGTTTGTTAAAAATTAAATTTTATTAAATATGCATTTAAGTCTTCCAGTTAAATATTCCATAATTTTAATTAATGTTTTATCTCTTTGGTTGAACATTAACTTTTTTAACTAAAAATTTAATTATGCAATTTTTAGTTGACAATTTCCCTTTTTTAGTTGAAAATTCATCTGTTTTCTTTTGAAATTTGTTGTTTTTGGTAGAAATTAATATTCGTGGTTGAAAATTCATCTTTTTGGTTTTAAATTCAACTATTCCATTTCTGGTCGAAAATCGATCTTTTCTCGTTCGAAATCCAACTATTTGGTTAAAAAGGGTGACTTTTTTAGTGTGAAACTTAACTATTTCATTGAAAGTTAATGTCGTTCGTTGAGAAATTGTCTTTTTTGTAAAAAATTAATGTTGTTTCAAAATTGATCTTATTTGAAAATTCATATTTTTCGTTGAAAATTCAAGTATCCCAGTTAAATATTCATCATTATATTTGAAAATTTATCTTTTTTTGTTAAATCGCGTTGCTAAAAATAACTGCTTTTGAAAATGTTTTTTTTCTGTTAATAATTGTTCTTAACTGAAAATGAAACTATTTAAACTGGATATTCTATTATTTTATTTTCAAATTCATCTCGTTGGATTCACATTATTTTTTGAGCCGAAAAGTTTACCATTCAATTTTTAATTGAAAATTTATCTCTATTAGTTGAAAATTCGTATTTTTTGGTAGAAATTAATCTTCTTGTTTGAAAATTCAATGATTTCAATTTTTTTAAAATTTTAGTTGAAAATTCATCACTTTGATTGAAAATTTAACTATTTTTTTGAAAATTCGTTTTTTTTTTTGTTAAAAATTAATTTTATTTGGTTGAAAATTTTTAAATTTCATTTATGATGGGAAATTGATCTTCTTTAGTTTAAAATTCAACTATTTGGTTGAAAAGTTGACTTTTTTAGTTCGATATTGAACTATTTTGTTGAAAATGCATATAATTTGTTAAAAAATTGTGTTTTTCGTAGAAAATTAATCTTCTCGTTTGAAAATTCATCTTTACCGTTAAAATTCAAGTATTCTAGTAAAATACTCACCATTTTATTTGACAATTTAACCTTTTGGTTTAAAATTGATTGTTTTTAGTCGAAGTTTATCTATTTAGCACCCAGATTAAGGGCATGTGATACTTAGAAAATTGTCGATTTTACCAGTTTTAGGTTCCCCCGGCTTTTTTCTAGAATAATAAATATTTTGTCTTAAAAATTTGGGAAATGATAGCGCACATGCTAACGGACGTCCCAACACACTTTTTTTGTGTTTATTTTTCCAAAAAATTTTGATTTTGCTAACAACGTGTGTATATTTCGAGGTTATGTGTGTTACAATTCTCCCGAGCGTTACTTCTAAACTACACAATATTTTTGGCCGAAAACTTTGGACTTACAAATAAACATAGTAATTAATCTCCCGGAACTAACCTTGTTTGCAGGCAATGAAAAAAGTTTATTTCATCAATAATTTTCAAATTATCGGAAAGGCAGAGATGCAAAACGACGTAAACTCAAAATAATGCATAAAATTTTTATTTAGCACAATCAATTTTTTTTTATTATCCCTCAAAAAAAAATCCGGGGATGTCCGTTATGATATTTTATAGCATCTCCAAATTCAGTTTTAAAAAATTTTCATTTTTGTGGAAGAAAAGCCGGGGAAACTGTACCCGATTGACCACGTGACGAAGTATCACATGCCCTTAATTTTACCTAAATATGCACTGCATTTTAAGTTAGAGATAAGATAAAAAATTCGTTTGAATTATTATTAAAATGCATGGACTTTAGAGACAAATTCAAGAAATGAATATTATAATTTTATTTTGATGAAATTATTTAATTAATCCCTGGTGCTAATATTTTGAAGAATATTTTTCAATACAATTTGTCAAAGCTTTATAAATAAACATATTATTTGAATCCTTAAAAACTGAAAAGAAATTGTAATAAACTCGTCAAAAACTGTATCCATATATTACAAGTTCAAAAAAAGGTAAAATATTTAAATGGCTCTGTACTATGAAAAAGTATACCTAAAAATAATTTGAAATACCTGGAATTGTCGGGGAATTTTTTCCCAACATTTTTCTAGACACCCTCTATTTTATACATAATTTCAAAAAATTGCTCCTTATCCAATTATTATGTTCGTGACTTCATTTAAATATTCTCATTAAAAATGCCTCAGAAACTTACCCCACTTGCTGCTGTTTGTCCAAAGAGAGAAGCCAGAGAATTTGCTCCAGCCGATCCGAGAATATGATTAGTGTGATGATTATTCAATAGAGTAGTGTTCACAGGCGATTGTATCCTCAAAAAGCTCGAGTCGTTTGATTCGTTCTGGCTGATCGATTGTGGAAGATCCTGAACAACATTCGGCGCGGGAAGAATAGGATCCAGTTGAGAGATCATTTTGTTTTTTTTCTTGGACCTATTTGACACGGATAAGTTTCCGATGTCGTTCGCAGTGATCGTCATGGGCGTTGTTGTCATATGGTGGTGAGAGGGCGGTCCTGGCTGCGGCGTCGTGGATCTCTGCTGCTTCTCAATATGTTCCAGCGTATGTGCGGCAGGATGAGACATTAACCGCGCCAGAAGGGGTTTGCTTTCATGCACAGGAGTTGGTTGGTCCCCAGCTTTGAAATGCATGGGATTTACCTGCAATCAAAAATCATAGATTAGCAAACAATAATATTCTTGATAACGTGAGTCGCAGAGTAATAAAAAACTGGTTATTATTAACCTACTACAGGACTCGGACTCACTTGAGAAATTTAGAATAGCAGGCCTCACTGTTCCTATGGGATAAAATTAAGAGTCCGCGGTCTAAACTTGTTAACTGACATTTCTTTTAATTGATTTCTTTTTATTTTCTGGAACATTTTTTATATGCAGTTAATATCCCTGAAGCAAAACGGCAAAATTCCTTTTAGTTTTTTTAAAATTGATTTTCGAAAATAGCGTTTTTGTATCTAGAGCATAGGTCCGCGGTCTGAACCTGTTAACTGCTTACGACATCTTATGAGAAATCCGTGCTTTTTCTCACAAGGCACAGTGGTCTGGAATAGGAATTTACTCTTCATAATCGCCCACAGGTCGTATTTCTTAACCGATTTAAAAGTTTTTTTTTTCGAAATTCTCAGCAATTAATTTTTAAGAGAATTGTGGTTTGCTTTTTTTTATTTATTTTTTTTTCACAGAGCAACAATATATAAACAAATATACGTGGAAAATGCATTTTTTTATGGTAAGAGGAAACGGAAGCCCTGGAAGCTCGCTCATTTTAGGAATTAATATCACTACTGTTACTATTGTTTATCCTACGTAATGCGAAAGAGTAGAATATAAGTAGTAGTTAAGTTAGACTAAGAATGGACATGTAAATATATGTACAGGGAGCGGAGGCCCTTAAACCCGTAAAAGGGAGAGATTAAATACATACATACATACATACAAACATAGTGACAACAAATATAGTGACAAATATATACAAATATAGTGACAAAATTGACCATTTTAGCTTTGTGGATTTTTATCTCAAGAAAAAATACAGATAGAAACTCACTATCAGTCGGAATTATTGCAAATGCATTCATAGAACATAATTAATTTTAATAATATTTAACTTAATTATTATAAACAATTTTTATAAACAAATTCTTATTAGTGTTTTTTTATTATAGAAAAATCGTTTATTTCGCGCTAGTTGCTAATATTTTTCATAAGAGTCATAATTTGTAACAAAAGAATTAGCATGAGTTAACAACTATTGTTTTTATAAACATTTCTATAAACAAATTCTTTATAAACGAGTTTTTCTCATAGCTGAATCGATTTTTCTGAACAAAAATGTTTCAAAATTGTCTTTAAAGCCATTTATATACTTTAAGCTTTATCAAACATAAACAATATTGCGGTGACTAACCAACGAAATTAAATAAAGAATAATTTATCTGTTTGTTATAAAAATTTTTTAAACAAAACTATGATTTATTTTTTTTACATGCAAAAAGGACGGTTTTCCACTGAAATTATCCGACAATAAAGTAATAGTAATTCGAAAATTGGATATGGGATATTAAATAATAATTTCCGTAATTGTTAATAACAATTTTAAAACAATGCGTGACAATCTGCGGTTGGTCGTAGAAAAAAAGTTATTTTTTCTTCAATCATTTTTGTGATAATCTTATTTGTTTTATTGGAAAAATGAAAAAATTGATACTAATAATAATAATGAGATTATTATTAAAAACTTAAAATAAATAAATTACGATTCAGAACTCGAATCATTTTTAGATTGGAATTGTTCTATTAGTTCATCGAGTTCTTGATCAAGTTCAACTTCAACTTTTTCCCATTTAGGCTTCAAGGATTTTTTTTCCATTCAGACTTCAAGCATGTTCTTCATTTGTTTTTCATGAAGTTAGGTACAAAACAAATGAAAGATAGATGACTTCTAAAAATGCAAGTACAGCGTTATTGCTATGGACAGTTTGCTACAGAAATTTTTATTAACAATTACGCAAATTATTATTTAATGTCTCATATCCAATTTTGAAATTACTGTTGCTTTATTGTCGGATAATTTCAGTGGAAAATCGTCCTTTTTGCATGTGAAAATCATAAATCATCTTTATTATTATTTATTTAATTTCGTTGGTTAGTCACCGCAATAAATGTCACTATAATAATTATTGAAGAAAAAAACATTTTTTTCTACGAGGAAACGGCCGATTAGGAGACTTGTTTAACTAAGTTGTTATAAACAATCTATATCGTTTATGTATGATAAGCTTAAAGTATATAAATGGCTTTAAAGAAAATTGTGAATCATTTTTGTTCAGAAAAATCGATTCAGCTATGAGAAAAACTCGTTTATAAAGAATTTGTTTATAGAAATGTTTATAAAAACAATAGTTGTTAACTCATGCTAATTTTTTTGTTACAAATTATGACTCTTATGAAAAATATTAGCAACTAGCGCGAAATAAACGATTTTTCTATGATAAAAAAACACTAATAAGAATTTGTTTATAAAAATGGTTTATAATAATTAAGTTAAATATTATTCAAACTAATTATGTTCTATGAATGCATGTGCAATAATTTCGGCTGATAGTGAGTTTCTATCTATATTGTTTCTTGAGATAAAAATTCACAAAGCTAAAATGGTCAATTTTGTCGCTATATTTGTTAATAAATTGTTGCTCTGTGGAAAAAATTTTAAAAAAGCAAACCACTCTTGCGCTCAAATGGAAACACATTCAGGATAAATTCATAAGACTTCAAAACCATTTAAGGTAAATTCGAAAGAACTCAAATGATTTAGAAAAAAAATTAAATAAAGAAAACCCACTGATTTCCGTAAATTTGCAATGAATTTAGAGGAATTTAAAGTAACTAAAAAGAATTAGATAAAATTCATAAAAATTGAAGTTTAATTTAAAAATGTTCAAATAAATAGAAAAGGGTTCAAAAATATGAAAGAACTTCATTCGATTCAAAAAGTTTGAAACGAAATTAGAAAAGTTTAAGGGAATTCAAAAAAATGTAATGAAATGTCTCAGAATTCAAGGTGAGGTTAAAAGAATTTAGGATCAACTAAATAAAAACTTTTCAAAATAAAAAAAATCCAATGAAGTAGAATTGAGTAAATTGTAAAGAGTTTCAATGAATGTAACAAATTCAAGAGAATTCCCCAAAAATTGAAAAGAATTCAGGATGAATAAATAAGAATTAGGGACTGATTTCAGTGAAATTTGAGGGAATTTAGAGGAATTTAAGGGAATTGAGATGAATTCGATGAAATTCATATAAAAATCAAGCTGAATTTAATAAGCATTTAGGTGAATTAAAAACAATTCAAAAATATGCAAAAATTAAATAAATTGCTTAAGTTTGAAATGAGTTTAGAAAAATTAAAGAGAATCCATAAGAATTTGATGAAATGCCTTAGATTTTAATGTGACTTTTAAAGACTTTAAGGGCATGTGATACTTACAGTTTCCCCGGCTTTTTTCCACAAAAATGAAAAATTTTTAAAACTGAATTCGGAGATGCTATAAAACATCATAACGGACGTCCGCGGACTCTTTTTTGAGGGATATTAACAAACAAATTTATTGTGATAATAAAAATTTCATGCATATGCATGGTTTTGAGGTTACGTCGTTTTTCATCTCTGCCTTTCCGATAATCTGGAAATTATTTATGAAATAAACTTTCTTGATTGGCTGCAAACAAGGTTAGTTCAGGGAGATTAGTTACTATGTTTATTGGCAAGTCCAAAGTTTTGGCCAAAAATATTGTGCAGTTTGGAAGTAACGCTCGGACGAATTGTAACACACATAATCTCGAAATGTACACGCACGTTGTTAGCCATATGAAAAATGTTTTGATAAAAAAAAAACACAAAAAAATCTGCCCGCACCGCGGCACAGTGGGGTGAAATCGGAAAACGAGGTTCAAAATGACATTTAGAACGCAATTATGCACCGATTTTAGAATTTTGGTTGTTGAAAAATTCAGAACTAAATTTTTCAGAAAATGGTGAGAGTAGCTTTTTATTTTTTTGTTTATTTAATTTTTATTTTAATGCAAACATCGAAAAAAATGTCGATTTTTCTAATTTCATTTTTTATCTTCTAGACAAAATTTTTCT
>NC_046662.1:89733575-89744416 GCF_010883055.1 Belonocnema kinseyi
AGTTCTGAATTTTTCAAAAAAAAAATTCTAAAATCGGTGCATAATTGCGTTCTAAATGTCATTTTGAACCTCGTTTTCCGATTTCACCCCACTGTGCGCGGGCACCTTCTCATCGTGCGTTGCGCGCGAGGCTCGCTTCGCTCGCAAGATTGAGCGCGCCTAGGGTGCGCAACTGTTGGTTATCGCGCTTCGCGCTTGATATTGAATTCATCTGGCGCTTCGCGCTCTATTGCACATTTATCTCGCGCTTCGCGCTCGGTCTTTATATTTCTCTCACATTCGTGGACACACCTTTTAAAATCAAAAGTCAACGGACTGACAACTGTAATTTTGTGTTTTTGAACTCTCTTTTGTTAAAGTGCTTTCGGCTTTAACGAACACATTCTCATCACGTACCTCGTGCTTCGCACTCGATTTTGTCCAACATGTAAACTTTTCTACATTATACACAACACTTTTATATCAATTATAATACATTTTTTATGTAACTCTGCCTGGGATTACTTATTAAAAAATTGCAAAATAAAAAGCAAATTGTATTTATCATGATTATTTTTGTATTTTCTTTCTTATTTTGCTTTAGATTGTATTCTAAGCTGCTCTGAAACATGTATCATTTCAATAAATGTATATCATTACAATTCATAATATGCATAAAAATTGAATCATACTAATTCTTATTTCCTTGCTTTTATAATTTTTCATTTTTAATGTTGTTTTTTACGATTAAATAAGAACTACTGCGCATCTGTATAGGGTATAATACAGGAACCTATATAGGGTCCTATATAGGAGCCTATGTCCTCTTTTGTCTTTTCTGTGCTTTTTTCAAAAAGTTCATTTTTTATCTTATGTATTATGATTAAAAGATCTACTCGTCCAATCGAAAAATGATTAATAATAAATTTATAGATCTTTTTAGGCAAACAACTTTTGTCTGGTAATTTAAGTTCATACTTTGTGTCGTGTTTTCAAACAAATTTAATATTTTTATTTTGAATGATATTTTTTACGACTAAAGCAAAAACAACGTGTCCTATCCAAAATTATAGCTCTTTTTTGGATGATCAATTTTTGTCTAATTTTTTTTCGTAGCTTATATCGAGAAGAGATTGATTATAAATTTGTAGTTCTTTCTAGGGCGTACAATTTGAGGTTTTTCATTTTTTTCGTATCTTGCATAGTTTGACCAAAAAATGGAATTTTTGAATTTTCCATTATTTTTGGTACGATCAAATTTGGAATGTTCAACTTTTTGACCAAATTAAAAAAGTTGTTATCATAATCTTGTAGGGCTTTCAAAAAGCAAAGTTTTTCTCTTCCTGACTTTTTTATATCATGCGTTGTTTGGCTTAAAATGTTAATTTTTTTTTGGATTTTGAAAATGCTCTAACTCTGACAATTTTCTTTTTATAGAAAAAAGTCAGAAGGATAAATTGTTTAAGTTTTGAAGTACCAAGAACAAATATGCATAAAATTTTTACATCTTGAAAAAATGTGGTTTCAAAATTTTTTTTTTACAATCAAATTTGGAATTTTCAACTTTTTCACCAAATTGAAAAAGTTATTATCATAATCTTGTAGGGCTTTCAAACAGCAATATTTTTTCTTCTCCAGAATTTTTCTCGCATCATGCGTTGTTTAGCCTAAATTGTTTATTTTAGTTTTTTTTTTTATTTTGCAAATGCTATAACTCTAGTTATTTTTGATTTTTCGAAAAAAGTCATAAGGATAAAATGTTAAATTTTTTGAATAATATGAACAACCATACAGAGAATTTTAGAATTTTTAAAAAAGTGGTCTCAAAAATATTCAAAATGTGACCAGTTTTTGAATTTTCATCCGAAATGGCTGGCTAACGAACTTGATCTTTGACACTAAACGAGTGTGCCAAAGGGCAATCTAATAGATTACTATTTTCAAAAGTTATCGTGTTCACAGAGACATACAGACAGACACATTCGTAAAAACCTGTTTTTCGGATTCAGGGGGTCTCAAAACGTGGACATTTAACAAAAACTGAGGGGGTCAAATTTTACACAAATCTAATACCTTCTCTGATGAAAATGTAATAATGCAAAAAAGTTTGCACTATCCACAAAATCGAATGCGACGCACAAGATACATAATGAGAATGTGTTCGTTAAAGCTGAAGGAGGATCGACAAAAGAGGATTCTTCATCACCAAATAGAAGTTATCGAGGTTTTGACCTTTAATTTTTAAAAAATTGCGCACAAATGTAGGGTAAACACAAAGACTGAGCGTGTATCGCGAGGTGAATGCATCATCGAGCGTGAAGCGCGAGAATCAATAATCGCGCGCCACAGGCGCGTTCAAACTTGCTACCCACGCACACAGAGCGCTATAAGAACGTGCCCGCAAAGCGGGCAGATTTTTTTTACTATGTATACTTTTTAATCATATTTTAAAACAAGCTTCTAGATATTTTTTTTTAAAGAAACTTTTTTAAAAAATTTGTTTCGTTTTTCGTGTCCTTTATCCAAAAATTTATTCTAAAATTTGTATTTTCAATTTTATTCTTCATGATTAAAAGAAAATCTCCTCGTCCTATTTAAAAATGATTAATAACAAATTTATAGATCTTCTTGGGTGAATAACTTTTTTCTTTTAATTTTAGTGCATACCTTGTATCGTTTTACAAAAAATATTCATTAAAAAAATGTATTAAAATAACTTAATTTTTTTATTATAAAGGTTATATCTTACGAATCAAGAAAAAACTAAGTGTCCTCTAAAAAATTATTCATGAAAAACTTGAATGAGTCTATTTATTTTTTTCATAGCTTGCGTTGTTTGTCAAAAAATTAAGCTTTTTAGTTTGATTCATTTATGAATAAACAAAAACTGCGCATCCTATAAAACAGTAATAATAAACATTTGTAGCCTTTTTTTGGATAAACAAGTTTTTTTATAGCTTATGTCGTTAGTTCAAAAATTTAATTTATTTGTAATTTTTAATATTCTTTTTTACGACTTAAAACAAAAACTACGCGTCCTATCGAAAAGTGATTGTTAAAAAATTTGTAGAACATTTTAGGGCGCGTAATTTTATTTTATTCAATTTTTTCGTATCTTTCATAGTTCGACCAAAAAACGGCCTTTTTGGATTTTTCATCATTTTTCGTACAATAAAATTCTAAATGTTCGACCAAATCAAAAAATTTGTTATGATAATTTTATAGGGCTTTCAAAAATCAACGTTTTTCTTCTCTTGACTTTTTTCATATCATGCGTTGTTTGGCTTGAAATGTTCATTTTAGTTTCTTTTTTTGGATTTTGAAAATGATCTAACTCTGATAATTTTCTTTTTATAGAAAAAAGTCATAAGGATAAATTGTTTGGGTTTCTAAGTACTATGAATAACCGTTCATAGAATTTTAAAATCTTAAAAAAATGTTTCAAAAAGTTGAGGTATGATCAAATTTCGAATTTTCAACTTTTCGACCAAATCAAAAAAGTTGTTATGCCGGTCTTGCAGGGCTTTCAAAAATCAACGTTTTTCTTCTCTTGACTTTTTTTCATGGCATGCGTTGTTTGGCTTCAAATGCTCATTTTAGTTTTTTTTTTGGATTTTGAAAATGCTCTAACTCTAATTATTTTCTTTTTATAGAGAAAAGTCATTAGGATAAATTGTTTGGGATTCTGAGTACTATAAATAACCGTTCATAGAATTTTGAAATGTTGAAAAAATGTGGTCTTAAAAATTTTGAAAACGTGCTCACTTTTTGAATTTTGATCCAAAATAGCTGGTTCACGAACTTGTTCTTTCTTTTTAGGCCTTAAAAAAGTGTGCCAAAGCAGAATCCAATCTGATCAATTTTTCGAAAGTTATCGTGCCTACAGAATACAGACTACAGACAGACAAACACCTTAGTAAAAATCGTTTTTTTCTGACTCAGTGGGTCTCAAAACGTGAAGATTTTAAGAAAACCGACAAAGTGAAATTTTACATAAAACCAATACCTACCTCCTCATTAGATGATAATGTAAAAAAGTGTGTGGGGACGTCCTTTAGCATGTTCGCTATCATTTCCCAAATTTTTAGGACAAAATATTTATTATTCTAGAAAAAAAGCCGGGGGGACCTAAAACTGGTAAAATCGACAATTTTCTAAGTATCACATGCCCTTAAGATAAATTGAACAAAAACTTGTTTATAATTCATTGAGTAAAGAGAAATTAAAAAGAATTCAGGAAAAATTAAGAAGAATTCAGAGCGATTTTCAAATAAAATTGCAAACAATATTTTAAAATCTTTTCAAATCTTTGAGACCTTACGAAAACCCTCCATTTTTGTGAATAACTCCTTGAAATAGAAACTCTTTTTAAATCAATTAAAATGTTGAAATCTCTTAAAATTATTTAAACTATTCGAAATCCCTTGAAATTGTTCAAATCTCTTGAAAATTCCTTTGGATCTTTTAAAATCCCCTAAAATATTTCAAACCCTTAATAATAATAATTTCTAATAATAATATACAATTGATAATATTTCAAACGCATTAAAATGCCTTCAAATTAATGAAATTAATCAAAAATTCCTTGGAATATTTTTAATTTACCTAACATATTTCAAAAGAATTCAAGAAAATTCAGAAATAGGTATATAACCTGCATTGAATGGTGATTAACCAATAAGTTAATTTATTGAAAGAAAAGGGTCATTATTCAAAGTTACATTATAGATTGCACATAGGGTACCATAGGGGCCAAATCTTGAAAATAGGGTACTTTAGGGACCTTAACTGAATATAGGGTACAATAGTTCAATGGGCCGAATCCATTTCAAATCAGGCATGTTCTACACTTGTATTCACAGAATTTCCCATGGAAAAAATATGTATTTTTTTTTTGGAAAATAAGGCAATAAGTATTTTAGAAATTTTGTAAAAAAAAGTATTCACGAAGTGATGCGTATTTGTATTTTTTACTTTGTTTTTCAAAATACCTCAATTTTTTCTTCGTAATTATATACATTTTGACTTAATTTACGTATTTAAGATTTCTTTCCACGTTCTGGTAGAGTTGATCGTCTTCTTTTGAATCCGTGAGAAAATTAAAAAATATATTAAAAATTAACAAAATCTAGCGAAGAGGTATGAAAATGTGTTTAAAGACAAATTAGCAAAATAGTTGTATTAGCGAGTAATTTGAGAAAATAGTAGCATTAACGTCCGAGGCCTGCTATTTATTAATTTATTTAACACATTCGTTCGTTTGTTTAAAATGAGTGAATTTTGAAACAAATAATTGAACTTTCCACTAAAAAACACAAATTTTCAACAAAAATGATAAATTTAAACTTTCAGGTAGAAAAATTAGTTAAAATAGTTGACTTTTAAGCCAAAAAGATACATTTTTAACAAAAATTCTGAGTATTTATCTGAAATACTTGAATTTTCGTCCACAAAGATGAATTTTCAAACAACAAAATAAAAAATATTTATTAAAGGAAACAAATTGTCAACCAAATAGATGAATTTTGATTTTAAAAAAATTTTCAGCCGAAAATGAAATAGTTACATTGTTAATTCATAAAACTAATTTTTAACCTAAATTATGAATTTTCAATCAAAATGATGAATCTTCAACTGGAATAGTTGAATGAACAAATTTTTAAACATGAGTTTTCAACAAAAATAATGAATCTTCAACTCAAATAAATGAATTTTCAAACTAACAGATGAATTTTTAAATCAGATTATGAAATATTTAACTAAGATGATGAATATTTAAATGAAATAATTGAACTTTAGACAAAAAAGAATTCAACCAAAAATGTGATCATTGAATTTTGAGTAAAAAATGTATATTCAACATAGAAAATGAGTTTTTAATTAACATTGTGGAATATTGAACTGGTTTAATAGTTTTAATCCAAAGAAAAACAATTTTTCAACTAAAATGGTAAATCTTTGAATTTCAAACTAGAAAGATCAACTTTCAATCCAGAACATTGATTTCTACCAAAATGACGAATTTTCAACAAAAAATCATTTTCGATATTTAAAAAGTTATAATAATTTTCAACAAAAGAGTTTAAATTTTAACCAAATATTTTTATTCCTAACCTAAAAGATGAATTATCAACTAAAATGATAAATATTTAAGGGCATGTGATACTTACAGTTTCCCCGGCTTTTCTTCCACAAAAATGAAAATTTTTTAAAACTTAAGTCGGAGATGCTATAAAATATCATAACGGACGTCCCCAGAATCTTTTTTTTTTTTTTTTTTTTGATAATAACAAAAAAATTTATTGTGCTAAATAAAAATTTTATGCGTATGCATTATTTTGAGGTTACGTCGTTTTTCATCTTGAAATATACACGCACGTTGTTAGCAATATCCAAAATTTTTTGATAAAAAAAAACACCAAAAAAGTATGTGGGGACGTCCGTTAACATGTTCGCTATCATTTCCCAAATTTTGAAGGCAAAATATTTCTTATACTAGGAAAAAAGCCGGGGAATCTAACATTGAAAAAATCGATACTATTTCCTAAGCGCTATGCAAATTAATCACATTTTGCTAAATTAAAACTTTTTTGAATTAACCCACAAAAAAGTGTGTGGGGACGTCCGTTAGCATGTTCGCTATCATTTCCCAAATTTTTAAGACAATATATTTATTATTCTAGAAAAAAAGCCAGGGGAACCTAAAACTGGCAAAATCGACAATTTTCTAAGTATCACATGCCCTTAACTGAAAGACTTGAATTTTCAACCGACAAGAAGATTGATTAAATTGAATTTTCCGCGAGAAAATAACAAAAATAATATTGAAAATTAAGAAAATCTAGCGAAGAGGTATGAAAATATGTATAAAGGCAGATTGGCAAAATAGTTGTATTAGCGAGTAATTTGAGAAAATAGTAGGATTAACGTCCGAGGGCTGCTATTTATGAATTTATTGAACATATTTGAGTAACGACTAACCTTTGCTTTTGCAAAGAAGTCCATTACACTTTGCGAAGTAACATCAGGTCCTAAAGGTGCTGATAGAGGTCCAGGAATGTCATTATTGACGCTGCTCATTGGAGACCTAGAACCTACTCCACTTTCTCCATTTCCTCCTCGATTTATATTAAAATCTTCTTGCGCCTTACTTAGCATGCTGAATATATCTACATTATTTGGATTGCGCTGCACAGCTTTTACTTTCGGCAGAGCTTTGCCCGTATTTTCGGAATCTTTTACGAGTTTGTTCAACATCGCTGCTATGCGCACACATTCATCTTTCTCGTAAAACCAGATGCCGTGAATATCACATTTTGAGTTTCTGTACAGCAGGAAAGGCTCGTGTAATTGTAAATCTAGACCTCGTGTTACTGGCTCCACTTGGTTTTTCGTGTTCAATCTACAACAAATGTGAGTCGTAGATACGTTAGTTTTTAAAAGAAACCAGTTGCCAATAGCGGTAAATATCAAAAAACCACAACTAGTTATTGGCATCCTTATCGTTTGAATATATAACTTTTTCTTAGTTACTTTTGCAAAAAAATTAACTATCGTTACTTTTTTATTTTAGAAATATATATGAATGATTGCTAAGCATTTGACAACTTTAGACAAATAAATTTTCGAAAACAAACAAGTTTCCAAACTGTCTAAAATATTTTTGTTTTGATTAAAGGTAATCCAAGAGAATGGGGAAATATAAGTGAGATATCGAGGAATTTATTTGTGATGGATATGAAGTTTACACGTTGCTAAAGCTAAAGATACAAAAAATTTCAAAATCTTTTTAAAATATGTGCAAAAGATGAATATATGAAAAAAATATTAAAATTTCCTAATATAATAAATTAATATGGAGTGTTACAAGAAGTTTAAAAAATATATTACACAAAACTAGTTATGATTATTTCAGGGATTACAGTCAGGGTGGCCGTTTTAATCACATACAAAAATTCCCCGTCATTTCCCGGTTCTCAAACACTTTTCACGGTCAATGAATGTAAAAAATTCGAACTTTAAAGCTAAACATTTTTCCATTTGAAGTAATATAAACTAAGCCGCAAATCATTTAAAACCATTTTAACTAGAAGCATCAAAAATTCAACGATAAAATTTCCATTATAAACTGAACTTTTGTTAAATTAAAAGTCAAATTATTTTCATTTTAAATAGTTGACAAATCCTTAAAAAGATTCAAAATTTTAATTTAAAATTTTGAACCATCTACGTGTTTTTTTTACATATATTCAATTTTTAAGTTATTCTTTTAATTTTTTCACAACTTCTAAACAACTTTGAAAATTATTTGAATTCTTCCTGAAAATTTTTTTTTAATCGTGCAAAATTAAAAATATTTCCTTTAAATCTTTCAGATTTATTTTTTCCAATCTTGGAAATCTTTTTAAATCCCATTAAATATGCTTTAAAAATTAGGTATTTTAAATAAAAAATTATTTTTAATTTTTCTAGGAATCTTAAGAAAATGTTTTTTATTGTTTTAAAACCTTTCATAATTCTTAAAAAGCTTTAAAATTTTTTCGAAATCTGCAAAAATCTATATTTTGTTTTACATAAATCTTTACATACCTTCTAAATAACTCTTCAACTTACGCGATTTTTTCTAGGACTTATAGGTGTTCAATATTTATTATACATCAAAATACAACAATTTTACTTGTAAATTAAATTTTTTAAATATAAAAATAAAAATGGTAAGAATCGAAATTTAGATTTTTGTTCAGTTTTGAATATTTGATTTACAATTATTGATTTTACATGGATAATAAAATATTTCTAAATATCAGGCAATTGTTAGTTTCTTAATTAAAAAGGTTCAAATGTTAACTTTTTCACACTTTAGGCTAAAACAACATTTTTAATTTAATGAAAGCCTTTAATTATGAATATATTATTTTAAAGTTATCTTGAAATTGAAAATCGGTTATAAAGTTTAAATCGAGCGTTTACATTTTTTTACAACTAAGACTTATCAATTGAAGCAGTTCAATTTTTAACGCTGAAATCTGGAAATTCTTAAATTTTGAACTTATTCCAATTCGGTTTGTAAAATGAATTATTACTCGTTTTCTAATATTCTCCGTATAGTTTGATTTTGAAAATTATTATAATTGATATTTTTTCGATCTACTAAAATAGGGTTTTATCCAAAATTGTCCATGCCAAACGCTACTAATTTTTAATATTTCAAGTCTTTCAAGCGTATATTTGGAAATTCTTTGAATAAAAACTATACGCTTGAAACTAAAATCCAAAATGGAAACTTTGTAAGTGAAAGATTTTTGAATTACACATTGTAAACTAAACGATACCGTAATTCAAAAAGATAAAACTTCAACTGATTATTTAAAAAACTGTTAAAATCAAACTTAGACAGACTTTTTTTTTATATTTGTAAAATTCCCGGTAAAACCATAAATTCAATGACATTTTCCGGTAAGTAGACAAAGCCTTTTGTAAAAATGCTGTACTTAGAATGATAATTTTCAATAATTTTTTAATCGGTTCTGCCATTAAGGAATTTATATAAAAAAATTATATACGGACTTCTGTATGTCTAAAATCATTGTCATAATGAAAAATACTTTCTCTTTAAGAAAATACCCTAACTAATAATTGAAACGTGATATTTATAAGTTAAATTAAATATTTATTTTCACGATTTGTTATTTTGTCGATACTATAATATTATTGTTTTGAATGTAAATGTGAAACTACACTTCTCAACGTTCTTCAAGTCTAAAACTAGATTTAAAAAATAGTTCAAATTTGAGCAACTACCATCATTTACATTTCAAAAATATTTAACTTTTATAGATTGAGCGTAAAATATTTAAACTTTAAAGATGTATTTAAGTGGATGAATTTTGAATTATTTAACTTTGATAAATTCAATTTAAAAGTATTTACTTTTAAATATTTATTTTTTAAATTATAATATATTTCTTTACTATTCTGATTTTATAATCTTTTTATAACATATTCTTAAAATACCTTCAAATTTTATGAAAGCTCATGAAATTCTCTTAATTACTCTGAAAATCCATAAAATCCCTTAAAATAATCTCAACAATTTTGATAAAATCCATTGAAATCGTCTGAAATGCCTCATAATTTTTTACCTTGTTGAAATTACTTGAAATCCTCAGTACCATTGAAATCTTTAAAAATGTTTTCCAATCACTAGAAAGCTTTTGAAATTCCTTAAACTGTTAAGAAATCTCTTAATTCTGTGTGTAGGCGGAAGGTCTAATCCCAACACCGTGAAAACCCCATGAAATCTTCAAAAATAATTTTAAATCTTGTGAAATCCCTTGAAATATTTTGAAACATTTCGATAATACTTAATATTTTTTAAAACAGGCCATGAAATTTCAAAAGATTCTTGGAAATACATTGAAATTTTCGTGAATCACTTGAAATCATTAGGAAATCTTCGGAATCCCTTAAAATGTTTGAAAGTTAATTTCAATCCTTTTAGAAGTCCTGTAAAATCTCTTGATATATTTTTAAATACTTTGAAAATCCCGGAAATAGACCATTAATAGACATTAAATCTATTAAAATCTCTTAAAATTCATTGATAATATTTGAAAGCCTTAACAATTTTGAATAATTATTTACAGTTAACAGGATGTAGAAATTATTTGAAATCGTTTTAAATCACTTGAAATCTCATTAAAATGCTTTAAACTCTTGAATTGACATGAAATCCCTTGAAAGTTCCTTAAATTAGTTAAAACTCATAGATATTGTATGCAATTCTTTGGAATCTTTAAGAATTGACTCAAGAAATTTCCTTTAATCTGTTAAATTGGCCTAAACCCTCTTGAAATCTTTGC